>NC_080864.1:0-183013 GCF_030435755.1 Ochotona princeps | reverse complement strand
GGTCGGCCCCGCCCCCTTGCTCTTCTTATCTCCTCATTGGTGGATGAGAGAGACTCGAGACGCCCTTTCTCAACGCCCTGGCCGAGCGCAAGAAACGTCCCAACCCCTTTTTGGCGTTCCCGGCTGCGGGATCCGACCCGACGGGATAGATAGAGATTGTTGATTGGCTACCAGGGCAGCTGGTCCCGCCTGTCCTGGACCGTTCCCGGAAGAAGGGCGCGTCCCCCTCTGCGGAAGCGTCGGGCTGGTGCTGAGGCAACGCTGCGACGAGACTAGATCCGGGAAGGGGGCGGGGCGGCCTGTGCCGTTGCCATGACTACGCAGTTGCCTTGGCAATGGTAGCCAAGCGCCCAACAGCCTAAATTTGGCTTCCCCATCTTCGCTCTTCCCACCTGCTTCCTCCAGATGTAAAAAAAAAAAACAACAACAGCAGCTTGGTTTAGGCCGGGCCATATCCCTGTGCTGCTGATCTGAAAACCTTCCGGGGCTCTTGGAATCTAATTCTTCCCCGGCTGCCACCTCAGTCCTGGGGCCGGGTGGGTCCTGGCTTTGCCCCTCAAGGGGCACGACAGAGGAGGCCGAGGGTTGCAGGAGGATAAGCTGCCAGAGTCCGCTTCAGATAGACTGGGGACCCAGACCAAAGAGAAACGTGGGGGAGGACTTCCATTATGGGTCTGTGTAAACATCGGGAATACTGAAGCCCAAAGCCATGGCTCCAGGCAAAAGGAGGCAGGACGAGGAAGAAGCTGAAAGGCCTTGCCGATGGAGCTGGGCTGCTGGCACTGTCCTCCAGCGAGGGAAGCAGTAACAGTGTTGGCTGTGACGGCTAAACGAATGCTCCCCCGGCAGCACTCAAAACCTCTCCTAGCCCATAGTTAACACACGTGTTTTATTATTTTTTTAACTGAAAGGCAGACTTACAGGGAAAAGGTGAGACAGATGGATCTTCCATTCACTGCTTCACTCCCTAAAGTGTCCACAGTGGTCAGAGCTGAGCCAGTCCAAAGCCAGGAACCATATGCTGATGTGGGTGAAGGGTCCCAAATCTTTTTGCCATCCCCGCTTATTTCCCACGCCACAAACAGGAAGTTGGATTGGAAGTGGAACAGCCGGCATTCAGGTGGAGGATTAGCCAGTGAGTCATCATGCCAGCCCAAATATGCAAGTATTGAATGATACTGTTTGCCAGGTAAATTTAAAAAAAAAGCGGGTCATAGTTCAGTGCAGCAAGTGTGCAAAAGCATGCCAAAGCCAAAAAGTCAACCAAGAAAACTAATTTACAAAGTAAAAAATTACTGATGGGATGATATCCAAGCTACCACAAATAAAAAGGCAAGGTCCTGGAAAGTGTTATTAGAGTACTAGAACTGTCTAGCTGTCTAAAAATTGTGGGATTATATCACAGAAGCTATCTATAGACTCATTAGTATCTTCATTTTTATTGGGAAGTCTGATCCACAGGGAAGAGGGGAGAGAGGAAGATTTTTCGTCCACTGACTAACTCCCCAAGCGGTCGCAAAGACTAGAACTGAGCCCATCCAAAGCCGGGAGCTTCTTCCAAGTCTCCCGCACGGGTGCAGGCTCCCAAGGCTTTGGGCCGTCCTCAACCGCTTTCCCAGGCCACAGGCAGGAAGCTGGATGGGAAGCGGGGCCACTGGGATTAGAACCAGTGTCCATATGGGATTCTGGTGCATGTAAGGTGAGGCCTTCAGCCACTAGAATAACATGCCAGGCTCCTAATTGCTTTTCTTTTTTTTTTTTTTTTTTTTAAGACTGTCTCATTTTTACTGGAAATAAAAGGCAAGTCAGATTTACAGAGAGGACAGAGAAAAAGATCTTCCATCTGCTTCTTCACTCCCCACGGCTGCAACAGTTGGAGCTGAGCCAATCTGAAGCCAGGAGCCAAGAGCCTCTTCTGGGTCTCCCACACAGGTGCAGGATCCCAAGGCTCTGGGCCATCCTCCACTGCTCTCCCAGGCCACAGGCAGGGAGCTGGGTGGGAAGTGGAGCTGCCGGGATTAGAACCGGTGCCCCATGGGATCCTGGTGCTTGCAAGGTGAGGACTTAGCCACTAAACCATTACATCAGGCCCCTTTAAATAATTTTCTTGCACTTTTGGAATCCCCTCCTGTTTTGGGTTTTGTTTTTTGCAATAGAAATATACTTGAAAGAGACTCTAAATATTCTCCTTTCTGCTTAAGCTTTTGTTTCACAATGTTGTACGTGCCAGGGACCCTGGCATTCCCAATGACTATTATGGTGATCTGAGGGGGAGGATGTTGGGGGGAAAGGGAGGAGTAGATTCCGGGACTTGAACACATTCATCATCCTGAGCATCAACAGGGCCAATAGGACACGGGCAGGAATGCATGGAGCCCTGGTTTCTGGGGAAGGGCTCTGGGGAAGAGGCTGGGTCCAGTTCCTCTTCTGCCCTGTCAATCAGGGGCAGGATCAACAGCAGGACCTGGGCCAGGGCCAGGGGTAGAGCCTTTAGTCTTTCCTGTGCTATAACCAGGGTAAGAACACTGGCAGTTGCTGACACCACCATGTTCCAGGCTTCCTGCTATCTTGACCGGGTCACCTGAGATGCGGCTGCCACCACTCTGCGCTGTTGTGGAGCAGACAGGAGTCCTGGTCACAGCTCACACCCAGAAGGTCTGGCCCTTGCTGCTCTCCCAGCCGGTGCCATGCTGCCTCACTTCTGCGCAAGATTTTATTTTACTCAAAAGCAAGCTCCAGGACCTGGCACGGTGGCCTAGTGGCCAAAGTCCTCGCCTTGCATGCCCAGGATGTCACATGGGCGCTGGTTCTAATCCTGGCTGCCCCACTTCCCATCCAGCTCCCTGCCTGTGGCCAGGAAAAGCAGTGGAGGACGGCCCAAAGCCTTGGGACCCTGCGCCCGCGTGGGAGACCGGGAGAGGCTCCTGGCTTCAGATCAGCTCAGTTACGGTCGTTGCAGCCACTTGGGGAGTGAATTGGTAGATGAAAGATTTTTCTCTTTCTCCTCTCTGTAAATCTGACTTTCCAATAAAAATAAATATCTCAAAAAACACACAAAGAAAACAAGGTTGTGCATTTGCAAGGGACAAGAGGCTGCCCAGCCCGACCCCCTCTCAACTCCTCACGATGAAGATATGTCAGTGTGAGGCTCCGCTGCTGTATGTCTTATTTTGTGTTACTGTAACAAAACACCCCAGGAGAACTTGCTGCAGAGAAGGTTCCACTCAAGCTTTTGTGTGAGTACTTCCTTGCAGCCAGCATGTGGGAGAGACCGAGTGCCGGGATGGTTCACAGAAGCCAGACAGGACTGCAGTCCCACAATCCCTTCTGAGGATCCCCCCAAGTCCCAGTCCCTCAGCACCACCCGCCACCGAGCTCCCAGGGGAACACATTCAAACCAGAACCTAACCAGAACCTAAAACAGCGGCAGGTGTATTCCGACAAAGATGGAACTCCTTAAGTGACTTGCCAGGGTGTCTCGCTGCTGGTGGTCTGTCAGAATCCACAGCCCCGAGCCTGTGACAGCTTCTGATTCCTGGATATACAACAACTCCCAGCTCTGGCCCCCGAATCCAGCAATGCCAGCTGAGCCCCTGCCTACTGGAGAGGGTTACAGCCAAGACACCAGCCCTTCCTGTGCCCCCCAAATCAAAGACGACAACATAGCAGCATTGAAGCTTTTATTTGTGTGAGTTCTTAAAAACGAGCAACCATACTCTTGTGGGGGATGGGAGGTGGATGAGAGCAAGCGGGAGGAATTCTGCTCTATTGGTAGTAAAGCTCCAGGTTCATCCCGTCGTGGATTTCGTCTGAGGTGAGAGCGTTAAGGACTGCTCACTTTGCCCACTGCTGCCACCCCACGCGTCCACTCCCAAGAGCGCAGCCCAGAGCAAAGGAAGGGGAGCCTCACTGGGGATCAACAGCTCATCTTCCACCTCCAAAATCAGGAGCTCACATACCGGCGCTGGTTTGTGTCCCGGCTGCCCACCCAGCTCCCTGCCTGTGGCCTGGGAGAGCAGTGGAGGATGGCCCAAAGCCTTGGGATCCTGCACCCGTGTGGGAGACCCAGAAGAAGCTCTTGGCTCCTGGCTTCAGACGGGTCCAGCTCCGACAGTTGTGGCCACTTGGGGAGTGATCCAGAGGATGGAAAATCTGTCTCTCCTTCTCTCTGTAAATCTGCCTTTCCAACAAAAATAAATACATCTTACAAAAAAAGAGTTCAGCAGCCAACCACCCTCCCCCACCCGAGTTTGTGGCTCCTGTGCTGTACCAAGTGGCTACCACATACAGATTCAATATGGAACCAAGAGAAATGGGGCCCAGGATGTGGACTCTGCCAAAGGATACAGTCCCCCAGCGACACGTGGTCCTTAAAAATCGTATACCTACAGAAGAGAGGCCTTTCAGACAGGCAGGCGAGGAGGCTGGCCAAGGGGTCACCACCCTCTGTCCCACACTCACCACTTCTTCAGAACAATCTTGTTCCAACGGGTGCCGGTTTGGGCTGCAATCAGTTTCTTCAGGTCCCCGATGGTGTCATCCGTGCTGGATGCAGAGTTAAGGCCAACGGGGTGCGATCCCACAGTCCCTGTTCCCGCGCCCCTCTCCCCGGCTAACCGTGCAATGCCCGGCTGCCTGCCCTTAAGGCCTCCCGGCCGTCAGCGGATACTTGCACTTGACACGGACCTTCTTCCCCAGACGGTCGTTGCAAACAACCTCGATCATCCTGCTTGGAGTAAAAGCAGGGAGTCAGGACTTCCAGGGTTCCCCACACACCAGGCACCCAGCTCTGCCGTTAACTCTCCCCTTGTTCTCAGACACGAACCCCTCCCAACCTGAAACCTGAGTGGTCCCCCCACACCAAAGCACCCCAGGCAGCCGCCTGCACCCCGACTCCGGGCCCAGCACCCCGTTCAGACCCAGCACCCCGTTCAGGCCCAGCACCCCAGCTCCGGCCCAGCACCCCGCTCCGGGCCCAGCACCCCGTTCAGGCCCAGCACCCCGTTCAGGCCCAGCACCCCGCTCCGGCCCAGCACCCCGCTCCGGGCCCAGCACCCCGCTCCGGGCCCAGCACCCCCGCTCCGGGCCCAGCACCCCGCTCCGGCCCAGCACCCCGCTCCGGCCCAGCACCCCGTTCAGGCCCAGCACCCCGTTCAGGCCCAGCACCCCGCTCCGGGCCCAGCACCCCGTTCAGGCCCAGCACCCCGCTCCGGGCCCAGCACCCCGCTCCGGGCCCAGCACCCCCGCTCCGGGCCCAGCACCCCGCTCCGGCCCAGCACCCCGTTCAGGCCCAGCACCCCGCTCCGGGCCCAGCACCCCGTTCAGGCCCAGCACCCCGCTCCGGGCCCAGCACCCCGTTCAGGCCCAGCACCCCGCTCCGGGCCCAGCACCCCGTTCAGGCCCAGCACCCCGCTCCGGCCCAGCACCCCGCTCCGGCCCAGCACCCCGTTCAGGCCCAGCACCCCGTTCAGGCCCAGCACCCCGCTCCGGGCCCAGCACCCCGCTCCGGCCCAGCACCCCGCTCCGGCCCAGCACCCCGTTCAGGCCCAGCACCCCGCTCCGGCCCAGCACCCCGTTCAGGCCCAGCACCCCGTTCAGGCCCAGCACCCCGCTCCGGGCCCAGCACCCCGTTCAGGCCCAGCACCCCGCTCCGGGCCCAGCACCCCGTTCAGGCCCAGCACCCCCGCTCCGGCCCAGCACCCCGCTCCGGCCCAGCACCCCCGCTCCGGGCCCAGCACCCCGCTCCGGGCCAGCACCCCGTTCAGGCCCAGCACCCCCGCTCCGGCCCAGCACCCCGCTCCGGCCCAGCACCCCCGCTCCGGGCCCAGCACCCCCGCTCCGGCCCAGCACCCCGTTCAGGCCCAGCACCCCGTTCAGGCCCAGCACCCCGCTCCGGCCCAGCACCCCCGCTCCGGGCCCAGCACCCCGCTCCGGGCCAGCACCCCGTTCAGGCCCAGCACCCCCGCTCCGGCCCAGCACCCCGCTCCGGCCCAGCACCCCCGCTCGGGCCCAGCACCCCCGCTCCGGCCCAGCACCCCGTTCAGGCCCAGCACCCCGTTCAGGCCCAGCACCCCGCTCCGGCCCAGCACCCCCGCTCCGGGCCCAGCACCCCGGCTCCCGGCCTCATCTCCCGCCAGCTCGCAGGCCCGCTAGGCGACCACTTTGCCCTGACCCCTTCTCCGTGTCACCCACGCATGTCTAAAACCTCAGACCTGCAAGTCGCCAAGCCCTCTCCTCGCTCCAACACTAAAGCTCCGAACGCAGTTGACGCTGGAAGCCGGAAGAGGAAAAACGCCACCGGAAGTGCTCAGGCCCCGGGTGTGCGTCAACACGCCGGGTCGCAGGTGCAGCATTTCCGTTCCGCTGCGGGGCTGGGGAAGCGTCGCGCTCGTGTGGTGTGTTTGGGCTCCTGTTGGGTGTGTGGGCTCCGGCGGGGTGTGTGGGCTCCTGCGGGGTGTGTGGGCTCCTGCGGGGTGTGTGGGCTCCTGCGGGGTGTGTGGGCTCCTGTGGGGTGTGTGGGCTCCTGCGGGGTGTGTGGGCTCCTGCGGGGTGTGTGGGCTCCGGCGGGGTGTGTGGGCTCCTCTGAGGTGTGTGGGCTCCGGCGGGGTGTGTGGGCTCCTGCGGGGTGTGTGGGCTCCGGCGGGGTGTGTGGGCTCCTGCGGGGTGTGTGGGCTCCTGTGGGGTGTGTGGGCTCCTGTGGGGTGTGTGGGCTCCTCTGAGGTGTGTGGGCTCCGGCGGGGTGTGTGGGCTCCTGTGGGGTGTGTGGGCTCCGGCGGGGTGTGTGGGCTCCTGCGGGGTGTGTGGGCTCCTGCGGGGTGTGTGGGCTCCTGCGGGGTGTGTGGGCTCCGGCGGGGTGTGTGGGCTCCGGCGGGGTGTGTGGGCTCCGGCGGGGTGTGTGGGCTCCTGCGGGGTGTGTGGGCTCCTGCGGGGTGTGTGGGCTCCTCTGAGGTGTGTGGGCTCCGGCGGGGTGTGTGGGCTCCGGCGGGGTGTGTGGGCTCCTGCGGGGTGTGTGGGCTCCTGCGGGGTGTGTGGGCTCCTGTGGGGTGTGTGGGCTCCGGCGGGGTGTGTGGGCTCCTCTGAGGTGTGTGGGCTCCTGCGGGGTGTGTGGGCTCCTCTGAGGTGTGTGGGCTCCTGCGGGGTGTGTGGGCTCCTGTGGGGTGTGTGGGCTCCTGTGGGGTGTGTGGGCTCCGGCGGGGTGTGTGGGCTCCTGTGGGGTGTGTGGGCTCCTGTGGGGTGTGTGGGCTCCGGCGAGGAAGGCGCCTGCACAGACAGGCGGAGAGGAAAGGGGTCGGCGCCAGGTCCCCAGCCAGCTCTCTCACCGCGTGGGGCTTTGGGAGGGGTCTTCCCACTCTCCCATCTTCTCTGGGAGGCGGACGGGCAGTGCGTCCGGACTGGAGTCCACGCTGTACAGTGACCACCTGTCGCCAGCCCAGTGCCTGAGAGGAAGCCCTGGCATCTTCTGCTGCTGGGTCTGCAGGGAGCGCTTTGTACCCAGACTCCAGGTTCGCTAGGACACCCCCACCCAGCATCCCTGATCCTAGCCAGACAGCTGCTCAGGGACCCCCGGGTCCCTTCCTTCAGGGCCAACGCTTCAGAACCGACCCAGGCCAGCTCCTCAAGGAGGCTTGAGGCTCTGGGGGGAGCCACCCAGGAGGCCCATGGCCAGCACTGGCCTTGCTGAACAGCCGTGGCTGGAATAGAAGCTGTTGTATTTTCCAGAGAAAGACTTCTGATGTAAGACAAAGTGTCATGGGGTACGGCCCTGGACAGGAGAGAGACAAACCAGCCATTCAGCCTGGGGTTCCCTCTGCTACATGGTGCAGGCTGGGCTTCTAAGGGAGACGGCGCCCAGTACTCCCTGTTCTGCTTCCGAACAAAGGGATTCCTGAGTAAATACCTCCAAGTCTTTTTTAAGATCTTTTAAAAAAAGTTTATTCATTTACTTAATTATTAAAGTTCTTTTTAATTGGAAAAACAGATATACAGAGAGGAGGAGACACAGAAAGATCTTCCATCTGCTGGTTCACTCCCCAAGTGGCCGCAATGGCTGGAGCTGCACTAGCTTGAAGCCAGGTCTCCCACGAGGGCCCTGGGGCACTTGACCATCCTCTGTTGCTCTCCCAGTTTATCGGCAGGGAGCTGGACTGGAAGTGGAGCAGCTGGAACTCAAACAGGTGCCCATGTGGAATGCCAGCCTCGAAGGCTGAGGTTAAACATGCTGTGCTACAGTGCCCAGTGTTCTCAGACTTGGGTGGCAAGTAGAGAAGATACTCTGCGGGTCTGTGGAGGGGAAATCCAGGACTATCTGTAAAATTACTGGGTTATTGACAGAGCTTGGTCATGGCCCGCCACATACCTATCCCTGGGGGCTTGGTTTCCTTGGGCCACCCCCTGGCAAAAACTGATAACTGCCCTCTTACCTAATAGGCTCAGGGCTCATATGTCACAACTAGCCTGGCCTGTAAAATTCCCCCTGAGTGGCTTTCACTGGCAGGAACTCTGGGTTGGAAAACTCATTCCAATTGGATTCATGACCTTTGGTTCCCAAAAGAGCCAAAAGGTCCCAGCCTTGGACCAGGTACAGTAGCCTAGCAGCTGGCATCCTAGCTTACCACGCCCTGGGATCCCATATGGGCTCCAGTTCTAATCCCAGTGGCCCCACTTAGCATTCAGCTCCCTGCTTGTAGCCTGGGAAAGCTGTGAAGGATGGTCTAAGGCCTTGGGATCCTGTATTCGGGTGGGGGACCTGGTGGAGGCTCCTGGCTTCAGACTGGCACAGCTCTGGCCATTGCGGCCACTTGGGGAGTGAATCAACAGACAAGAGATCTTCCTCTCTTTCTCTCCTCCTCTCTGTATATCTGACTTTCCAATAAAAATAAATTTAAAAAATGACCCAGCGTGGTAGCCTAGTGGCTAAAGTCCTCACCTTGCACACTCCGGAATCCCATATGAGCACTGGTTCTAATACTGGCGGCCCCACTTCCCTTCCAGCTCCCTGCCTGTGGCCTGGGAAAGCAGTGGAGGACGGCCCAAAGCCTTGGGACCCTGCACCTGCGTTGGAGACTCAGAAGAAGCTCTTGGCTCCTGGCTTCAGATTGGCTCAAGTCAGGTCATTGGAGCCATTTGGGGAGTAAACCAGCAGATGAAAGATATTTCTGTCTCTCTTCTCTGAATCTGCCTTTCCAGTAAAAATCTTTTTTAAAAAGATCTTTCTGTATCTCCTCGCTGTAACTGCCTTTCATATATATATATATATATGTATATATATATATTAAAGATTTATTCATTTCCACTGGAAAGGCAGATATATAAAGGGAAGGAGATACAGAAAGATATTCCCAAGTGGCCATACTGGCTTCAGCTGAGCTGTTCCGAAACCAGGAACCCGGAGCCTCTTCCAGGTCCCCCACGCGGGTGCAGGGTCCCAAGGCTTTGGGCCGCCCTTTACTGCTTTCCCAGGTCACAGGCAGGGAGCTGGATGGGAAGTGGAGCAACCAAGACAAACCATTGCCCCTATGAGATCCAGGGCATGCAGCGTGAGGATTTAGCCATCACACCGGGCCCCAAAACATTTTACAAGTATTTAAAGTCATAGTTACAGAGAGGCACACTAAAGAAAGAGATCTTCCGGGCCCGGCGGCGTGGCCTAGCTGCTAAAGTCCTCACCTTGAACGCCCCGGGATCCCATATGGGTGTCGGTTCATATCCCGGCAGCTCCACTTCCCATCCAGCTCCCTGCCTGTGGCCTGGGAGGGCAGTTGAGGACGGCCCAGTGCATTGGGACACTGCACTCGCGTGGGAGACCCGGAGGAGGTTCCTGGTTCCCGGCTTCGGATCGGCGCGCACCGGCCTTTGCGGCTCACTTGGGGAGTGAAACATCGGACGGAGGATCTTCCTCTCTGTCTCTCCTCTCTGTATATCTGACTTTGTATTAAAATAAATAAGTCTTTTAAAAAAATAAGAAAGAGATCTTCCAACTGCTGATTCATTTCCCAGGTGGCTCCAGAAGCCAGAGCCTGTTTAGCTTAGGAGCTTCTTGGGAGGGACCTAAGCCCTTGCACCATGCTCAGCTTCCCAGGCGGTGAACAGAGAGCTGGCCCTGAAGCAGAACAGTCAGGAATAGAACTGGTGTCCATATGGGATCCAGCATTGCAGGCAGCGAGTTTGCCTGTTACCCTACAACAATACAAAGTATTCAGCAGGTCCTGTATCATCAGTTACACAAATTTATCCTCTTGTGCGGTTAAAGCACTAAGTGATTTTATAAAGATTTATTTTTATTGCAAAGTCAGATATACAGAGAGGAAGAACTTGCATCCAATGAAAATAGAGCTCAGCCGCTGTTCGTCTTTTGTTCTTGTGGTTACTCCCCCGGCCAGTCCATCCTGGCTGCGTCCTCCTCGGAGTCTCCAGTCTCCAACCTTGGTCACCTTTCTGGGCTTCGCATGCCTGCTCTGCCCTGACCACGCCCACGGGGGTGTGCTGCGGGTTGGCCCCGCCCTTCGCCCAGGCCACGCCCTCCAGGCTGTGTCCGCGTCTTGGCCCCGCCCCGGGCCCCCTGTCAACCAGGCCACGTCCCCAAGGACTGCCTGTCTCACGGGAACGCCCCTAGGAGGGCGTGTCGCTGCGTGGCCCCGCCCCCTGCCCGCTCGTCAGGCCACGCCTCCCGGCCGGCCCCGCACCCCAGAGCCTCGGGTTCCTCGGGATCCGTCTGCAGGTCGAGTTAGTTGTCTGGACTCCGCGACCCCAGGACGGCCCCGGAAGCCCGAACCCCACGCCGGACCCCGGACCCCGCAAGGGCAAGCCGGGTTTCTCGGCCGCCTCCGCCCTGCAGCTGTAGCCGGAAGCGGAACTGCGTGTCGACTGGGCAGTGGGAGGGGGATCATGGCGACCCCGGCCGACCTGCCGGATTCCGTGTACTTGGAAATCTTTTCTTACCTCTCGGTCCGGGACCGGATCCGCAGCTCCAGGTGCGGTCCGTGGGTGTGGGGTCCCGGGGTGTGGAGGACCAGGAGTGTGGGGTGAGGGAGTGTGGGGTTGTGGGAGTTAGGGTGTGGGCAGTGTGGGCAGTGTGGGCATATGGGGTAGTGAGGTGTGGAGGACCAGGAGTGTGGGGTTGTTGGGGTCTGGGGGTGTGGAGGACCAGGAGCGTGGGGGTGTGGGGCCCGGGCGTGTGCGGTGGGTGCGGAGTGCCCCTAATGGCGTGTCCCTCCTCAGGGTGTGTCGCCGCTGGAAGAGGCTGGTGGACGACCGGCGGCTGTGGCGACATGTGGACCTGACTCTGTACACGGTAGGCCGGACTGTGGTGACGGTCCCGGGAACGGGGATGCAGGGTGGGCACCTGCCAGCGGGGCGTGCGTGGGCCCTGGACACAGCAGACGCCAGCCGGCCGCACCGTCCAGTGTTAGTCCTGAGCATTTTCCACGGAAAAATGATGTCCTTATACTTCCAGGACTTGCTGACAAAAATCCCACCCGCTGGTTCAGTCTCCAAATCGTCCCCTTGACAGGGACCCTTAGAATTTAAACTTTTTAAGGGCCCGGCGTCATGGCCTAGCAGTTGAAGTCCTTGCCTTGTGTGTGCTGGGATCCCAAGTGGGTGCTGGTTCGTGTCCTGGCAGTCCAGCTTCCCATCCAGCTCCCTGCCTGTGGCCTGGGAAAGCAGTGGAGGACGGCCCAGAGCCTTGGGACCCTGCGCCCACATGGGAGACCCGGAAGAGGCTCCTTGCTTTGGATCGGATCGGCTCAGCTCTGGCCATTGCGCTCACTTGGGGAGTGAATTATTGGACAGGAGATTTTCCTCGGTCTCTCCTTCTCTCTGAATATCTGGCTTTGCAGTAAAAATAAATAAATATTTTTAAAATTTCTTTCAAGATTTATTTATAGGGCCTGGCAGTGTGGCCTAGCGGCTAAAGTCCTCGCCTTGGACGCCCCTGGATCCCATGTGGGCGCTGGTTCTAATCCCGGCTGCTCCACTTCCCATCCATCTCCCTGCTTGTGGCCTGGGAAAGCAGTCGAGGACGGCCCAATGCCTTGGGACACTGCACTCGCGTGGGAGACCCAGAAGAGTTTCCTGGTTCCCGGCTTCGGATCGGCACACACCGGCCGTTGCGGTCACTTGGGGAGTGAATCATTGGACAGAAGATCTTCCTCTCTGTGTCTCCTCCTCTCCGTATATCTGACTTTGTAATAAAAAAAAAAATCTCAAAAAAAAACTATATGGGAAAAACTAAACTTAAAAAAAAATATTTATTTATAAAAGGTAAATCTAAAAAAAAAAAGCTTTATTTTTATTGTAATGGCAAATTTAGGGAGAGAAAGACACACAGAAAGATCTTCCATCTGCTGGTTCTTTCCCCAAGTGGCTACAACAGCCAGAGCTGAGCCGATCTGAAGCCGGAGCTTCTGCTGGGTCTCCCTCCCACACGGGTGTAAGGGCCAAAGGCTTTGGGCCATCCTCCCCTGCTTTCCCAGGCTATAGGCAAGGAGCTGGATGGGAAGTGGAGCTCCAGGACTCAAACCAATGCCCATCTGGGATGCTGGCACCTGCAGGTAGAGGATTGGCCTTTTGAGCCATCAACTGCTGCCTTCCAGGGTGAGCTTTAGTAGGAATCTGGAACAGAGCCAGCTCTGGAATCCAGGCACGCCCAAGGACATACCAGTATCCCAAGCTGCTCTACCAAGCGTCCGTCCCTGTGTTATCTTTTTAGAATGTAATGAAAAATGAATGTTTAAGAAAACCCTCAAGTCATGAATAGCTCTGGTAAAAGCATTGCAACATTGTCACAGATGCAGCTCTCTCCATCTCTCCCAGCACCACTGTTGTCCTTGTGGATTTACCCCAGTGGTCTGGGACAAGCTGTGGTCACAAAGGGAGACTGGGTCAGCCTGTTGGAATCTCGCTCTGCTTCTTATTTGCAGCTGGAGTTGAGCCAGTCCGTTTGCCGAGGGCACCTGCACCATGGCCAGCTGGTGTGTGTGCTCAGCACTGCTGCTCGCTAACAGTGCGAAGGGGCCGCCCGTGGCAGGGCAGGGGCAGGCCTGCAGCACAAAGGTCTCGCTGCCTGTCTGAGGCCTAGGCTCAATGCCTGGCTTTGGTTCGTGAGTCCAATTTCCTGCTAATGCAGGAACCTTCTGTCTGCTGGTTCCCTCCCCAGATGACAGGCACAGCTAGGAAGTAGGGCTCCATCCGGGCCTTCCACAAGGGTGTCGGGGCCCAGGCTTTCCTAGGCCATCAGCAGGGAGCTGGATTGGAAGTAGAGCAGGCAGGACTCGAACTGATGCCCATTGGGAATGCTGGTGTCGTAGATGGTGGCTTAAGCCCATAAGTCACAATGCAGGCCTCGGCATCGGTTTTCCTGAGGTTCAGAATTCAAAATAGGCCTGACAGTGAAGATACTGGCGAGGGTAGCCACACGCTACCTTTGGGTGTCTGGGTTTCTCTCGTGTCTCTGGCTCTGGTTTCCAGTTTCCTACTGCTTCAGACCCGGATGGGTCCCTGCCAGCCCATGTGGGAGACTTGGAGGATTGAATTCCTGGGCTCCTGACCAGCAGCCTGACCTGGCACTGGGAGAGTAAACGGGCAAATGGGAGCTGTCTTGGTTTGTCTCTGCCTCTCAAATAAAAATAAAATTTTGTAAAGGCAACAGGTGCATTGCTCTACACCTGATCTACCAGGGTCCTGGTTTTTCCCAGGGGAATTGTTTAAAATCCCAGCCATGAAAAAAGTGGAACTGCTCGGGCTGGAGGGGACTGGTGGGGAGAGAACAGAAGCCCAAGGGTATACGAGAACCCTCTTGCTGGGGGTGTATCTGTCTGCAGCCAGGTAGGGACCTTGGAGACTGCACCCCTCTTTTACCCAGTCACCCCTGGCTCCCATAGATGCGGCCCAAGGTGCTGTGGCATCTTCTACGCCGGTACATGGCATCTCGGCTCCATTCCCTGCGGATGGGCGGTTACCTGCTGTCCGGCTCCCAGGCCCCCCAGCTCTCCCCGGCCCTGCTGAGGGCCCTGGGCCAGAAGTGCCCCAACCTGACGCGCCTGTGCCTGCACGTGGCCAACCTGACCATGGTGCCCATCACCAGCCTGCCCTGCACCCTGCGGACCCTGGAGCTGCACAGCTGTGAGATCTCCATGGCCTGGCTCCTCCGGGAGCAGGACCCCACGGTGCTGCCGCAGCTGGAGTGCATTGTGCTGGACCGTGTGCCCGCCTTCCGCGATGAGCACCTGCAGGGCCTGACACGCTTCCAGGCGCTGCGCTCACTGGTGCTGGGCGGCACTTACCGCGTGACCGAGACCGGGCTGGAGAGCACTCTGCAGGAGCTGAACTACCTGCAGAGGCTCGAAGTCCTGGGCTGCACGCTGTCCGCCGACAGCACCCTCCGGGCCATCAGCCGCCACCTCCGTGGCGTGCGTAAGATCCGACTGACCGTGGGCGGCCTGTCGGCGCCAGGCCTGGCGGCCCTAGAGAGGATGCCGGTCCTGGAGAGCCTATGCCTACAGGGACCCCTCGTCACCCCAGAAATGCCCTCCCCAGAGGAAATCGTCTCGTCTTGCCTCACCATGCCCAAGCTCCGAGTCCTTGAGGTGCAGGGGCTGGGCTGGGAAGGACAGGAGGCAGAACGCGTGCTGTGTAATGGGCTGCCTCACTGTTCAGTCATCGTCAGGCCCTGCCCCAAAGTGTCCATGGACTGGTGGATGTGACTGTGCCGTCCATTGCTGGGCCCCAGGCCAGCTTGCATGATGCAGCCCCGGACCCTCCTGAGAGGCCTAGTGGCTAGGCCCTTGCAGAAGAGACAGCCAGAGTCAGTGTTGCACCAGCCGGCCTCCCAGAGGGCGGGCCCATTCTCCTCTGCCGGGTATAGACAAGGTGATTGCTACCTCCTGCTGGTGTTAGGAAGACCTAACTCTTAGTCAGCCTCTGACCTCGAGAAGGCCCTGGTGGAAGGGTCACATTCCGGGTCATCGGCAGAAGGATGGAGCTGAGAGCTGGGTGGAGGGAGGTGCTGGAGATGGAAGGGCTCAGAGAAATGTGTCAGTGTTAGCTTTGCACATGCACCCATGCGCCGTGGGCCCATTATGAACCCACAGTCCTCACGGACACAGGCCAAGGGGGACTTGCCATTTGATGATTAAAGTGTTAATAAACGTTCTCAATTGTATTTTTTTATACTTTGTACTCTGCATTTTCTAAATTTCACGCAGAATTGTTTTGGTATTAAAGGAAAATAATTTTTAAAGCATTCACTGTATTTATTCAACAAATGTTCCTTTAGTGGCTACTATTTTGCAGACCCTGGCGCCACAGTAGTGGTTAAAACAGATAAAAGCATGGGGCTGGCATGGTGGTACAGCAAGCTAATCCCCCACCTGCAGTGCCAGCATCCCATATGGGTGCCTGTTTGAGCCCTGGTTGCTCCACTTCCAGCTCTCTGCTTAGGGCCTGGAAAAACAGCAGAGAGTGGCCTAAAGCCTTGGGCCCCTGCACCCATGTGGGAGACCTAGAAGTTCCTGGCTCCCAGCTTCAGATCAGCCCAGCTCTGGCTGTTACTATCACTTAGGGAGTGAACCAGTGGATGAAAGATCTCACTCTCTCTCTTGTAAGGAAACTAAATCTTGGGCCCAGTGGCATGGCCTAGTGGCTGAAGTCCTCACCTTGAACGCACTGGGATCCCATACGGGCGCCAGTTCTAATCCTGGCTGCTCCGCTTTCCACCCAGCTCCCTGCTTGTGGCCTGGGAAAGCAGTGGAGGACGGCCCAAAGCCTTGGGACCCTGCACCCATGTGGGAGACCTGGAGGAGGTTCCTGGCCTCTGGTTCCAGATTGGCTGTTGCACTCACTTGGGGAGTGAATCATCGGAGGGAAGATCATGTTCTCTATCTCTCCTCCCTTCTGTATATTTGACTTTAAAATAAAAATAAGTTTTAAAAAATCTGATCTATCTTTCCAGTAATAATCGATAAATCTGATAAATCTTTAAAAACAAGAAGAAGAAGTAGGGCCCGGCATGGTAGCCTATTAGCTGAAGTTCTTGCCTTGCACACACCGGGATCCCATATGGGCATCAATTCTAATCCCAGCAGCCCCCCCTTCCCATCCAGCTCCCTGCCTGTGACCTGGGAAAGCAGTGGAGGACGGCCCAAAGCCTTGGGACCCTGCACCCGCAAGGGAGACCTGGAAGAGGCTCCTGGCTCCTGGCTTCAGATTGGCTCAGCTCCGGCCATTGTGGCTTACTTGGGGAGAAGCATTGGACGGAAGATCTTCCTCTCTGTCTCTCCTCTCTGTATATCTGACTTTCCAATAAAAAGCATGAATCATAAAAAAGCAAAACAGAGTGAGCTGGGGGAGAAAGATCAGAGAAGTGAAGTCAGGGAGCCCTGGGGCCAGAACGGGCAGGTCCTCCTCCCAGGTGCCTGTCTTTGTGACCATGTTGGGAGTCACACAGCCAAAGGCTCTTTTGTTTGTTTCTTGCCTTTTCCGTTGAAACCACTGGAGAGCCACAGGTGCAAGGCCATGAGCGTTCTTCTTGTGATCTGAGCTGTTTTGAAGTCAGCTTTGTGGGTTTGCCCTACCCTGCACTCCCCCTGGCCTGCAAGCCAGGTGCCTCCTCTCCCGAGGGGAGGGCCACCTAGACAGAAGCTGAGCTCGGTGCACTTTGTGGTTGGGAGAATGTGTGGTGGTCTGCTATGGCTGTGTTCAGGCAAGCTGAGGCAACAGGACTTTTTTATGTTTACTCATTGGAAAGGCAAGTCTACAGAAAGAAGGAGACACAAAGAGAACGATTCTGCATCTGCTGGTTCACTCCCCAAGTGGCCCTAACAGCTGGAACTGAGAGATGACCCAAAGCCAGGAGCCAGGAGCCTCTTCCAGGTCTCCCACACGGGTGCAGGGTCCCAAGGCCGTCCTCCACTGCTTTCCCAGGCCACAGGCAGGGAGCTGGAAGGGAAGTGGGGCCACCGGCATTAGAACGGACACCCTTATGGGATTGCAGTGCGTGCAAGGCATGCTAGGCCACTGCGCCGGGCCTTCAGACAGCATTTGTACCTCTGATGAACAACACAGGGCAGCAGGCAGCACAGCTGAGGGCACCCCAGAGAACCTACAGGCATTGCAGCCTCTGTGTCTGTGCCAGATGTGCTCGGGCATGGTCCAGGCGGTCGACCACAGGAACACCTGGCCTGCCTGCACACTGCCTGCACACTGCCTGCAGGCCCCCCTCTCGGGTGTGTTGACCCCCTTGACGGGCGAGGGAAAAGGCAGGAATGGAACATTCTACTCAGCTTCCCCTCCCCTCCCAGGAGTCAAAGTGGGTGAGGCTGTACACGATAAAGCAAAGCACCGTCTTCCCTCTTGTCTCTCAGTACTTCTACGACCCCCAAAGCTGTGATGATTCCTTTCTGCCAGGGAGCCTGCGAGCGATGCTGCAGCTGCAGGCGCCAGCTGGGGGCGCTGTGTGCTTCAATCCAGGCACCCTCTCCATTGGGGAGATGCTGTGGGATTCTGTTGAGGGCTCAGACCCCCCAACTTAATTCCCCCTACCCCAACTGCAAAACCCCAGAGAATTTTTCCCCTATGATTCTGAATAACAGACTAATTAACCCGGGTTCCCACAATTCCCTTTCTCGGGTTTCATCCATTTTCTTAAGTGGCTCACCAAACTCAGGGACTCACATTTGCTGGTTAATTATAATACATGTATCTCAAGGGTTCCCCTGCAATGCCAGCATCCTGTATCAGAGTGCTGGCTTGTGTCTTGGCTGCTCTGCGTCTGTTCAGCTTCCTGCTAACGTCTGGATGGTAGCAGTGGGGACACGAACCAATGCCTGTGTAGCATTCCAGCACGTGCTAGGTAAGGATTAAATACCACACCAGTGGCCTGGCGCAGTAGCCTAGCAGCTAAGATCCTTGCCTTGCACACGCTGATATCTCCCCTGAGTGCTGCCAGTTCTAATCCTGGCTGCTCCACTTCCCATTCGGCTCCCTGCCTGTGGCCTGGGAAAGCAGTGGAGGACGGCCCAAAGCCTTGGGACCCTGCACCCGTGTGGGAGACCTGGAAGAGGCTCCTGGTTCCTGGCTTTAGATTGGCTCAGCTCTGGCCATTGTGGCCGCTTGGGGAGTGAATCAACAGGAGATCTTCCTGTCTCTCCTCCTCTCTGTATATCTGAGTTTCCAATAAAAATAAAATAAATCTTTAAAAAAAAAAAGGGGGGAGCTGGATCAGAAGCAGAGCCCCTGAAATTCAAACTTGTTACCCCGTGGGACGATTGCATCATAGGCCTTTCATTAGTACACGTTCATTAGCACATCAGCCCAAAGAAAATTTGAGGTTTTTAGTAATGCCAGTGTCTTGGATTTCAGGGAGTTTGTATTAGTTTTTGTTCCTTTATATGCCTCATAGTAATTGAAAATATAAGTTTTGTCTATTATAATACAGCAGTTTGGAAATGTGGGTGCAGGGGTCCAAGCACTTGGTCCTTCCTCTGCTTCTTTTCAAAGCCTTTAGCCTGGAGCTGTTTTCAAGGTAGGGCAGGCTCCACTACAATGCCAGCCCCAAGTCTGTGTTCTTTAACCATCCTTAAATGCCTAGAGTCAGAAAAAAGCAAAATTTGGGGTGGCATAGCATGCTAATCTTCCTGTGGTACCAGCATCCCATATGGGAACTAGTTAAGTCCTGGCTGCTCCAAGCTCTGATTCAGCTCCCTGCTGTGGCCTGGGAAAGCAGTAGAAGATTGCCCAAGTCTTCGGGACCCTGCATCTCATGGGAGACCCAGAAGCTTCTGGCTTTGGATTAGCCCCGCTCCAACTGATGTGGTCATTGGGAAGTGAGTCATCAAACGGAAGCTCACACATGCTCTCTGTAAAGCCCTTTTTCTTTCTTTCTTTTTCTTTTTTTTTTTTTTTTAAGATTTATTTATTGGGCCCGGCGCTGTGGCCTAGCGGGTAAAAGTCCTCACCTTGAACACACCAGGATCCCATATGGGTGCCGGTTCTAGTACCGGCAGCTCCACTTCCCATCCAGCTCCCTGCCTGTGGCCTGGGAAAGCAATGGAGGCGGCCCAAAGCCTTGGGACCCTGACCCACATGGGAGACCCAGAAAGAAGTTCCTGGCTCCTGGCTTTGGATTGGCGCAGCACCAGCTGTTGCAGCCACTTGGTGAGTGAATCATCGGACAAAGATCTTCCTCTCCGTTTCTCCTCCTCTCTGTACATCTGCCTAAAGATTTATTTTGTTGGAAAGGCAGATCTACAGAGGGGAGTAACAAAGATCTCCCATCTGCTGGTTCATTCCCCAGATGGCCGCGACAGCTGGAGCTGAGTCAAGCCAAGCTGACCTGAAGCCAGGAGCTTCTGGAACTTGGGCTGTCCTCCGCTGCTGGAGAAGCGCAACAGCCGGGACACAAAGCGGCACCCAGATCTTTCTCTCTATGTGAATCTACCTTTCCAATAAAAGGATTCATTGTAATAAATAAAAAGAGGGGCCCAGCAGCGTGGCCTAGCGGCTAAAGTCCTCGCCTTGAAAGCCCCAGGATCCCATATGGGTGCCGGTTCTAATCCCGGCAGCTCCACTTCCCATCAAGCTCCCTGCCTGTGGCCTGGGAAAGCAGTCGAGGACGGCCCAATGCATTGGGACCCTGCACCCATGTGGGAGACCCGGAAGAGGTTCCAGGTTCCCGGCTTTGGATCGGCGCGCATCGGCCCGTTGCGGCTCACTTGGGGAGTGAATCATCGGACGGAAGATCTTCCTCTCTGTCTCTCCTCCTCTGTGTATATCTGGCTGTAATAAAATGAATAAATCTTTAAAAAAAATAATAAATAAAAAGAAATGCTGTTGGAAATAAACAGTGTAGGTACATGTGGCCATAACCAAGTTTTCTGCTATACCTGAAATTCTGTGAGGTCAATGATACTGCTTTATAACTTGTATCAGGACTATGAGTTTGATGAGAATGCCAGTTTCAGCTGTTGCTTTGTCTAAGCATACGATGGTTGCTGCACAAACCTGTCAAGTGGATCTGCAGGCCAAAGGCCTTCTGGCACTCCATGTATTGTGTCACTGTATTGTCAGCTTACAGTCAGGAAATCCAGTTCATGCTTAGCAGCTATTACCTGTTCTCGACTCGCCCCTTCTTGCAGTGAACTTACATTGAGGCGCAAGAGCTGTTAACAACACTCAAACTCACAACATGTGGAAACTAAGAAAGTGACAAAGGGACCACAGGACCTACATTATGATCAAATCTGTATTCTGACAGCCCAATTTTGGCAGGATTGCAACCCCAAGTTGTAACAGATGGACTAGAGTGGTGTGGCTAGAGAGGAGAGACACGCGGGTCTGGGAACGGCTGACACGATCCCAAAGGTTCAAAACAGACCTACAGAACCGCCTAGAAAGCCATATTTGTGTCAGACAAGGTTCAGGACACAGTTCCTTTAT
The DNA here is from genome assembly GCF_030435755.1 of Ochotona princeps. NCBI lineage: Eukaryota > Metazoa > Chordata > Mammalia > Lagomorpha > Ochotonidae > Ochotona > Ochotona princeps. Next base: position 162,580 of record NC_080864.1, on the reverse strand, counting down.
TGCAAACATTCAGTTGCTCATCTGTGAGTCGTATTTACTAAGTGATGAAGATTAATAACAAATAATGACTTTCCAACATTTATTGCCATCATAAAGGTTTTCTCCACTGAGAGCACAAGTAAACATCATAGTATTTAAGAAAATTACAACTTTGCCACCTATATCAGTAGTATTTCTCACCATGACAAGACCTAAGCAGAGAAGGCGTTTGTATTTCCTGCAGCGTATTGCCCTGGGGTGAGACTGCACTGGTTCTCCGACATGCCTTACCTGCATGGGCATCTGGAGCGGGTGCCTTCCTCCCGCTCCCCACACTAAGTTCTTACCAGGAGTATTTCAAGTGGTAAGGCATGAGAAACTCCTGAAGGGTGCTCAGCCTTCCTTCCATTCAAGAGTTTTTTCTTCAGTGTGAGTTATTAAATGTTCTGTCAGTAGGTAAAATCTACTGTATGTCTTCCCGCATTCCTGACATTTGTAGGGTTTCTCCCTTGTGTGAATTCTTTCGTGGTGATAAAGGTTTGAGGACGTGGTGAAGGCTTTCCCACATTCTTTACAGCCATAGGGCTTCTCTCCAGTGTGAGTTCTGACGTGCTGAGACAGGCTGGAAGAAACCGTGAAGGCTTTCCCGCAGTCTTTGCATTTATAGGGTTTTATTCCACTGTGAACACGAACGTGCTTAGTAAGGCATAAGGAGCTTCGGAAGAATTTCCCACACAGGCTACACTTAAAGGGCTTCTCCCCTGTATGAGTTTTCAGATGTTCCGTTAGCAGATAACTCCTTTTGTATGACTTCCCGCACTCCTTGCACCCGTAGGGCTTCTCCCCTGTGTGAGTCCTTTTATGTACAATAAGGCTGGACGACGTGGTGAAGGATTTCCCACATTCCGTACATTCATAGGGCCTCTCTCCAGTGTGAGTTCTGATATGTTCAGTTAGGCTCGAAGAAACCGTGAAGGCTTTCTCACAGTACTGACATTTGTAGGGTTTGATCCCCGTGTGAATTCGAATGTGTTTATTACGGCACGCTGAGCTTCGAAAGAATTTTCCACATAGCTTACATTGAAAGGGCTTTTCTACCGTGTGAGTTTTCAGATGTTCAGTTAGCAGGTAACATCTTTTGTAGGCTTTCCCACACTCCTTACATTCATAGGGTTTCTCTCCCGTGTGAATTCGTGCATGTTTACGCAGGTACGAGGACGCGTGGAAGGCTTTGCCACACTCCTTACATGTATAGGGTCTCTCTCCAGTGTGAGTCCTCACGTGCAGGGTAAGGCACGAGGAGGAAGTGAAGGCTTTCCCACACTCCCGGCACTCGTAGGGCTTCTGTCCAGTGTGTGTCAGCATGTGTGTCGTGAGCCCTGAGCGCTTGGTGAAGGCCTTCCCACAGTCCTTACATTTATAGGGTTTCTCTCCAGTGTGAATCCTGAAATGTTCAGTTAGACTTGACGATGTAGTGAAGGCTTTTCCACATTCTTTGCATTCGTAGGGTTTCTCCCCAGTGTGCGTCCGAACATGATTACCAAGGCATGAAGAATTTCTAAAGGCCTTCCCACAGGTCTTACATTCGTAGCGCTTTTTGATGGCAGGCATCTGAACAGCCGTGGCATCGCTGGTGGAGTGAGTGGAAGATCCCACGCACTGATGCCACTCACACAAGCCGCCTTCCACATGTGGAAGGCAAGGTTCATCTAGGCAGGCGTTCTTGTAGTCGCTGCATTTAAAAGGTACGTCTAGCATGCAGGTTCCCTGATAAACGACACTTAGACTCAGACCGAGCGCTCTTTCACACGGATCCAACACAAACAGTTTCTGCGCACTGCAGCTTTTCTTGTGCAGAGTTGGGAAGTTTTTCTCAAACTCCTGACAGTCACAGCTGTTTTGTGTATTTGGGGTTCTCATATATGTCTTAAAATATGAGTGTTCATTGAATATACCTCCTCGTTGCTTCCAGTCGTAGAGTTGCTGTCTCCTGCTGTGGCTTCCTGCCTGTTGAAGGGATGGATGATGCTTAGAGGATTGTTCAGAAGAACAAACACCACCCAGCTCATGAGAGGAACATCACCCCTGTATGACATTGGCCAGTTCCACCTGTAGATCCCTTCAAGCGGAACAAGGGAGTGCTACTTCAGGATGGTATGCAACCTGTTCTAATCTTAAATCGATTCCTGCATATTTCCATAGAATGCTTAAAGAATTTCAGTACCTCCCGGCGGCGTGGCCTAGCGGCTAAAGTCCTTGCCTTGAAAGCCCCGGGATCCCATATGGGCGCCGGTTCTAATCCCGGCAGCTCCACTTCCCATCCAGCTCCCTGCTTGTGGCCTGGGAAAGCAGTCGAGGACGGCCCAATGCATTGGCACCCTGCACCCGCGTGGGAGACCCGGAAGAGGTTCCAGGTTCCCGGCATCAGATCGGCACGCATCGGCCCGTTGTGGCTCACTTGGGGAGTGAATCATCGGATGGAAGATCTTCCTCTCTGTCTCTCCTCCTCTGTGTATATCTGGCTGTAATAAAAATGAATAAATCTTTAAAAAAAAAAAAAAAAAAAGAATTTCAGTACCCAGTTAATAAATATGGACCTTAAGAGTTTAAAATAAAACTGGAATTACAAGCTACTGCAGGTTTCCCACAAACCTGGAGTGCTCTTGTATAACGTATACTTAAAAGAACTCTGAAACGCCAAGTTTGGAGCTAGAATTGGGAAAGACTAAATCCAGCATATTCAGAGTATCTCTTCTCATTGCGAAGAACAATACTTCTCTCCAAAATCTTGTTTGTGCTGATTTTTAAAAGATTTATTTAATTACTGGGCTTGGTGTGATGGCTCAGTGGCTAAATCCTCACCTTGCAAGCACAAGGATCACACACAGGCACCAGTTCATGTCCTGGCTGTTCCACTTCCCACCCAGCTCCCTGCCTGTGGCCTGGGAAAGCAGTGAAGGACGGCCCAAAGCCGTGGGACCCTGCACCCGTGTGGGAGACCCAGAGGAAGCTCTTGACTCCCTGCTTTGAATCAGCTCTCACCATTGCAGCCATTTCGGGAGTAAACGGAAGACCTCTATCTCTTTTTCTCTCTCTGTAATATCTGCCTCTCAATAAAAATAATATTTTTTTAGATACTTTATTTCACTGGAAAGGAAGGTCAGATTTACAGAGAGGCAGAGAGACAGATCTTGCATCTGCTGGTTCACTCTCCCAAGTGGCCACAGTGGCCAGAACTGAGCTGATTTGAAGCCAGGAGCCAGGAACATCATCCGGGTCTCCCACACGGGTGCAGGGTCCCACGGCTTTGGGCCGTCCTTCACTGCTTTCCCAGGCCACAGGCAGGGAGCTGGGTGGGAAGTGGGGCTGCTGGTACTAGAACCGGCGCCCATATGGGATCCCGTCACGTTCAAGGCGAGGACTTTAGCTGCTAGGTCACGGTGCCGGGCCCTAATTTTCGCATTTTACCTTGTATTCACACAGTTCCTGCCATGTTGCTTCCTTTCTAATTGAATGATGGATAACAGTGCCAGATTCCTAGGCCCAACATGGGAGCCTGGTGGCTAAAGGCCTCATCATGCATCAGGATCCAACATGGGCACTGGTTCATATCCTGACTGCTCCACTTCCCGTCCGGCTTCGTAATTGTGGCCTGGGAAGGCAACTGAGCTTGTCCCAAAGCCTTGGGACCCTGCACCTGCGTCAGAGTCCCAGAAGAGGCTGCGGGCTCCTGGCTTCACATCAGGTCAGCTCCAATCGTTGCAGTCACTTCAAGAGTGAGTCATCAGACGGGAAATCTCCTCTCAGTCTGTCCTCTCTGTATATCTGACTTTCCAATAAAAATAGGTAAATCTTAAAAAAATAAATCTTTGAAAGAAAAACCTGTCAGATTGCTGTGCCATCTGCTCTCATCTTACAAAAATGGTTTAGACTTTCCTAAAGTACCCTTTAAAACTCTGTGTAGTTATATGTGAATATGTACTTGTGGAAACAGAGTTCCCAAGAGACCTGAGGCATCACATAACTCATTCTATTCGGAGTCCATACTGTGTCTCCCTGGAATGCTACTTCTCTCCCGTTGTCTCATTTGGGTTCATTTCCTATGATGGAATCTGAAGTGTTCTCCAAGTATGGGAAATAGCAAGCATCCATCTTACCATCTGTATCCCACTGGAGGTTTGTTCCTGCTGGGCTGCTGATTCTTGGCTGATAAGCTGCTTTTGCCAATCTGAATAGAAACAGAAAAACAAGTTTTGCAGAAAGAAATGAGAGCTTTGTTTTCAAAACAAACCTGGTTTAACACCTAGGAGCAAGGATGAGCATTCTGACTAGGTCACAGGTTCGCAATGGTAAGTATGTGGATCCAGATTTCTAGGCAGCTGATTGTGGACTGGTTCTTTGAGAATGGAAGAATATTACCAGGAACAAAGAGAGGAAAGAGCTGGACAAAGAGCATAAAATAAGATGATAAGCTGAAAAAGAGTGAGATAAGTTTATTTTGTGGGATCACAAGAAACTCTGAGAAGGCAGAAAACAGAATATTCTTTGAAGGTGTCTTCCGACACGTGGCTGCACTCTTTACGAGCGAGAACATCTTAAAAAGCGTCCTCACTACGCTGCCCGGCATTCTGAATGTGTCTGCGCTGCCAGCGGCACTCACCTTGGTGGCATCCCCTCGGCCCGCAGAGGCGCTCCTGTTCTAGCCAGGAGATCACAGCAGGTTTGATCGGCAGGTGTCCTTGAGAGAAGAGAACATTAGTGGCAAATGCGCACACAGAGGCCTTACACATAGTCTAAATTAGGGACAGCGTTGCTGGTGAAAGAAGTGAGACTATTTTGAAAGGCCTGAGCATGCAAGTAATCAACCCTTCTTTGCTTCACAAAGTTTCGTCACCTCTGATGGCTGAACTACCGACGAATGCTCACATTAACACTAACCCTGTGAATCAAACAGGAAATCAAGTGAAACAAAGAGAAAACTGCTTCTCTGGGGGAAAGCCTACAGCAGTGACTCCTATGTTACAGAGAATCAAATTTATCTAGACACCTTGTTAACACACTGTGCTTTGGATTCAGTATGACCAAAGAGCAGACCGGTGGCTTCATGGCTAATAGGGTGACGTATCAGGGTGATCTTAGAGCACATTCTGAGATCGAGAACATCAGACGTTACTTATTTAGTTTCTATTAACAAAAATCAATGAATCATTTTTTAAAAAAAGAAAAAGGGGCCCGGCGCTGTGGCCTAGCGGCTGAAGGCCTCACCTTGAACACGCCAGGATCCCATAGGGGTGCTGATTCTAGAACCCGGCAGCCCCCCTTCCCATCCAGCTCCCTGCCTGTGGCCTGGGAAAGCAGTGGAGGACGGCCCAAAGCCTTGGGACCCTGCACCCGTGTGGGAGACTTGGAGGAAGCTCCTGGCTCCTGGCTTTGGATCGGCACAGCACCGGCTGTTGCGCTCACTTGGGGAGTGAATCATTGGACAGTAGATCTTCCTCTCTGTCTCTCCTCCTCTCTTTACATCTAACTTTGTGATGAAAATAAAATAAATCTTTAAAGAAAAGAAAAAGATGCCACTTGGGATGTGTGCACCGCGTATCTGAGGCCTGGATCTGCGGCTTCTCACGGTGACATCACCGATCCTGTCACACATCGCTTCCCTAACGGGGAATGAAGGACGACAGCCGTCTCACCTACTGAGGCCAGGTTCTCGTAGTTCTCCAGCATCACCTCTCGGTAGAGGCTTCTCTGAGTCTGATCCAATAGAATCCACTCGTCCGGGGTGAAGTTCAACGCCACGTCGTCGAAGGTCACTGGGTCCTAAATGATCACACACACAGGCATCAGCACAGCTCCATTTATGGTCACCAGAGAATGAGGAAGTTGGACCTGTAGACACAACTGCCTGAGAGAAGCGTGGCTACCTGGTGCAGGCAAGAATGTGTTCCTGTTGAAGGGGACTGTTTCTGCATACCTGGTATCAAGAATGTGTTCCTGTTGAAGGGGACTGTTTCTGCATACCTGGTAACAAGCTGTCGGGCAGCCGGCCAGTATCCTCACTGTTTTTACCCTTCCTTCAGGAAAGCAGATTTGGCTCCCAGAAAGAAGGGTTCCTGGAACAGAGAGAAAGCAGGAAACTCCTAAAGCCGCCCATCACTGCACAGCTAGGGATCCAGTCCATCTGGTCTGGAATTCCTACGGCAAGCCTGCACGTCAGGGTGCTCACACAAAGCCAAAAGCAGGATGCTGAGCCTCACTGCCCAGCAAAACAAAAATGATCGAAGTTTCCACTTTACAGATTGAAAACACTTCTTCTCAGAGAAATGCGGACCTTTGTTCACAGAGGAGACTGAATACCAAATTTTCCTCACAACATTCCCAGGCCCACACAGCAGCCTGCTGGCTAAAGTCCTTGCTTTGAACACGCCAGGATCCCATATGGGTGCGGGTTCTAATCCCGGTAGCTCCACTTCCCATCCAGCTCCCTGCTTGTGGCCTGGGAAAGCAGTAAAGGACGGACCATAGCCTTGGGACCCTGCACCCGGTGGGAGACCTGGAAGAGGCTCCTGACTCCTGGCTTCAGATTGGCTCAGCTCTGGCCGTTGTGGTCACTTGGGGCGTGGATCATCGGACGAAAGATCTTCCTCTTTCTCTCCTCCTCTCTGTATATCTGACTTTCCAATAAAAATAATCTTAAAAAACAAAGAGCATTCCCTAACCTATTCCCATTCCCCTAAAATGAACCAGGAGGTAGGGCCGTGCTCAGGTGCACACTGTGGAATCTGAGCTGTGCAGGGGCACCGATCAACAGGAGGGGCTATAGACCAACCAGCGGCTGCCAACTGCGATGCTGAGTTTTTTTTGAGTTTGCGGTGGATAGTCAGAATTGATAGCCTAACTTCAACTGGACAGCACTGGTCTCGAGTGCCAATCCTGGTGATGCTCTTTTATAGGTAATTTTTTTGCAGAAAGTCTGGCTCTCATTAAAAATATTTATATTGTGAAGGTATACCCAGCTTATAAATAAGCTAACTTTTTTTTTTTAATTGAAAGCTAAAGTTACAAAAGAGACAGAGAGAATGATCTTCCATCACTGGTCCACTCCCGAAATGGCTCCAAAGGCTGGAGCTAAGTTGATCTGAAGTCAGGAACCAGGAGCTTCTCTCAGGTCTCCCACACGGGTACAGGGTCCCAAGGCATTGGGCCGTCCTCCACTGCTTTCCCAGGCCACAGGCAGGGATCTGGATGGGAAGGGGGGCAGCCAGGGTGCAAAACGGTGCCCATCTGGGATTCTGGTGTGTGCAAGGTGAGAACTGAGCCACTGAGCCATTATGCCAGATATATATATATAAATAACGTGTCTGGTGGACCTGGAGTTGAGTGCCATCTCTGATGTGAATTCCCTTAGCATAATGTGCTCAGAGGGGCAGAAATGTAATGACTAACTCCAAGTCACAAACATGTTCTCCTTTCACCAACTCTGCCCCCTACAGTCACAGCAGCTACATAACCCCACATCTAGCCATGGCACCCACTTCAGTCTAGAAGAGTGCACTAGTCACCCAGGCTTACCACACACCCGTCACTGGGACACAGGGCACTTCAGAGACACTCAGCAATGATCTGGCCTGGCCCAGGGCTGCGGCAGGCATTCAGGGAGCAAACCCAGGGATGGAAGATCTTTCTATGTGTTTTTGACTTTCAACAAGTACACCCTTGGAAACGACTCCATCTACTGGAAAGAGACAGGCCAAGAGACCACACAAGGTAATCAAAGTAGAGAAAGAAGCCTGGATGCATCTTAACTTCCAGAAACATCCAAAAGCTGGGCGGGGAACAGTGTGGAGAACTTGCTTTTCCAAATTCAGACGACACTACTGTTTGTTGCCCAAAGTCAGTACCGCTGTAAGCTTATGGCAATGAATGTCCTCCTCTCCTACCACCACAGTTCTGGGAAAGTCCTGTGTCCTGTCTGTAGTTGAATCCTGAAATCACTCTCAGATTTCATCACCAAAAGGAAAAAAAAAATGTATTTTTATCTTTGGGAGAGGGAGAGACAAGAAGCAGAAGGCCAGAAGTGAGCCACGGCTCTTCAGCGTGTGCACCCAGCCTTGAATGTTGAAGTGGCCAGGAAAGAAAATGTGGGAAGAGACTTAGGGGAACGGGTTTTTCTAATGCAAATTCTAATTCTACAGTCACCAGGCCTGGAGAACCAGGTTTTCCAACTGCCTGGACGACGGGACGGGACGGGTGACCAGTCCTGCTTTTGTTAGGAAAGGGAAAAAAAAATTTACCCACAAGTTTTTCTATTCCCATAACAGAAACATGCAACCGCGAAGCACCTGTTATCTCGGACTTTCTAATGGAAAGCTATGCATGAACGTCCGTTTGTCTAAGGAAAAGAGGAAGAGGTGCCCGGGGTGGGGGTTGGGGGTTGGACGAACCCACTCTTCCAGTGCTCACCGGAACACCACTGGGTAGCCCGGTCCTTGAGGCTGCAAGGCGCTGGGCACGGAGTCATCATGATTCCAAACCGCTGAAAGTCTCTTCCTTCTTGTGGGGGAAAACGACCACACGGGAAATGTGCAGGCGCCCCAAGACGGGGCGCACGGCCAAGAAACCCGAAGGACGTGCCTCCTGGCGCGCCGTGCCAGGACTAGGTGGCCGGCGAGCCCGGCCCTCCAGGGAACCTGCTGGGGGCGTGGAGGGGAGGCGCTCAGGCTGAAACCTTCCACCTCGGGGGGCTCAGGGACTCCCCTTCAGTCTGCGCTCATTGCCGCCAGGACAGACCCCCAAATCAGCCCAGGAAGGAGAAGCGAGTCCAGCGAGCGGCGGCAGCGCACGGGCGTCACTTCCGCCTCGCAGCCTCGCGCCGGGCGGGGCTCCGTGGCTGTGCACCACCACGCGCGCAGAAAGTCTGGTTTTCTTTCCACGTGGGGGAGGGAGATGGAACGTAGCTGGGAACATGACCGGTCCGAGGGAGAAGGCCGAGTTTAAAGCGGGACCGATGGGCGGAGCTCACAGGCGGGGGCGGAGCTGCACGTGGAACCACCCGGCCCAGCACCCCAAACTGGGGGTTTGATTTCCCTGAACCGGACAGAAGGGCCTGGTTCGGGAGGCAGCGGGCCCTGCAGGCCTGCACCCAGCTTCCGGGAACCCCTAGCAATATGCTGCTGAGTCGAAGAACCTGCCCTGCCAGTCCTTGACATGATGTCCTGCACTCTGAATTTATGACCCATCCCAATTCATCCCCGTTTATTTCCTCTTAACTGGGGTACTGGTTCCTCTCTGTTGAGTCCTTGCAGGGACTGTATGATGTTGACAAATTTTCCCATTCATGAAATAGCCTTTGCTGTCCCACAGTGAATCCTGTCCTTAGCCTTCACTCTCTCCTAAACCCATTTCTCTATTTAAACACTACTGTGATCTCTAAGTTGCATGCAGTCTTTAATTTTTTCCTTCAAGCATGTATTTTTTTTTCTTTTTAAGATTTATTTATTTTTATTGCGAAGTCAGATACACAGAGAGGAGGAGAGACAAAGAAGATCTTCCATCCAATGATTCACTTCCCAAGTGACCACAACGGCCAGAGCTGTGCCAATCTGAAGCCAGGAGCCAGGAGTTTCTTCTGAGTCTCCCACGCGGGTGCAGGGTCCCAAGGCTTGGGTGGGAAATGGAGCTGCCAAGACGCCAAGTGGGATGCTAGCATCACAGGGTGGAGTACTAGCCTGCTATGCCTCCATGCTGGCCTGTGAACTTTGTAAGCTTTTCTTACCAGGCATGTAAACTTGTCATTTAAGGCCCAAAGGACTTTAACTAGGTGCCCAGGAGCCAACCACACGGATGGCTTGTTTGGTTCCCGTGTTCCTTATGACATAGGCACTGCACATCGCATGTAAGCCCCTAAGTACCCACCTCTGGTAAGGCTATGCCAAGGCCTGGTGCCCTGAACCCTCCAGGTGTGGGCCCTGGGCTCAGAGTGGTCTCCGGATAAACGAAACTGGACGTCAAGACCTGCAGAAAGGGCAACAGACTGACCCAATCAGCAAATGGCAGGTTTGTCAACAGGGGACAGTGGTGAGGGCTCCTGGAAGGCGGCCTGAGGCACGCACAAAAGCATCCTTTAAAAAAAAAAAAAACGATTTATTTTGAATGGAAAGGCAGATGTACAGAGGAAGAGACAGAAAAGAAAAATCTGTCCGATGATTCATTCCCCGGCCAGAGCTGAGCCGACCCAAAGCCAGGAGCCAGGAGCTTCCTCTAGGTCTCCCACACAAATGCAGGGTCCCAAGGCTTTGTGCCGTCCTCCACTGCTTTCCCAGGCCAGAGGCAGGGAGCTGGATGGGAAGTGGAGCAGCCGGGATTAGAACCTGCGGCCCTATGGGATCCCGGCGCGTGTAAGGTGAGGCCTTCAGCCAATGAGCCTTTTGTTGCTTGTTTGGTCCTTCCTGCTCTGTCGGCAGGGAACACTGCTCACGGGATGTCACCTTTCGCGGGGCTGCACCCACACGGCCCCGCAACGCGCGCAAACGCCCCTGAGCCCTAGAGGGACCCAACATGGCGCCCGCCCCCCGCCCGCAGGCGGCGGCGCGGCGGAAGTGACGTCGGCGGAGCCCCTCTCTTTTCCGGCGCTGGGTCGGCGCGGCAAGTTCCTTTTTTGTGTGTTTTGCTTTTCCGGCCCGTAGTGGCCGTCGGGGCTCGCGCGGCTTTGAGTAAGTTGTGGGTGACGGGCGGGCTCGGGCAGGAGCGAGCGGGCCGAGCGCCGAGTTCTCCTCGGCCCGAGCGGCGTCTGCTCGGCGCGACTCCCAGAGGCCGCTCGGCCGGCTCCGCGAGCGAGGGGCGTCCGGTCCTCCGACCCTCCGCCCTCCGCCGGCTCGGAAGGGCGTGCGGCGCGGGCGGCCCCGAGCGGGTCCGGGGCTGTGAGAAGGGCCGCCCCGAGCGGGCCCGGGGCTGTGAGAAGGGCCGGTCCGAGCGGGCCCGGGGCTGTGAGAAGGGCCGCCCTGTTCCGAGCGGGTCCGGGGCTGTGAGAAGGGCCGCCCTGTTCCGAGCGGGTCCGGGGCTGTGAGAAGGGCCGCCCCGAGCGGGCAGCCTCCCCTCCCCGAGGCCGCGTCAGCCTTCCCACGCGTTTCGGGGAACCCTTCCAGAAAGTTGGTTCCCAAGGGCCTCGGCGCCCCGTCTGGGGACGCAGGCGTCTCCTTGGGTTGTCGGACCTCGTCTTTCCCAGTCCTCTTCAGTTCTGCCCCATCTTGAGGAGGTCCATGGTGCCCAGCTGGTGGGGTGTTTCCATGACTGGACTTGAAGTCAGCGCGTGGCCGAGTCTTGGGGGTGGGTCACAGGTCAGACCTGCGAGCACTTGCGGTTATCTCAGCACCCCAAGGGTAGCCAGTCATTTGCTGTTCCAGGGGTGAATGACAACACCATTGGGGCACTCAGCGACCACCTCAAGTGACCCAGGGACTCCAGGGTGCCCTGGAAGAGGGTAGTGCCTCGGTCCTGAACCAGCTTTTTGCAGGAAGAATTGTTTGGTCTCAGGAGTGTGTCGCTGTGTCACCCCGGAGAGGGGTGTTACTGATGTCACAGCTGCGTTCTTTCAGGAGGGAGGTGATAGCGTTACAAGCTGTTGTCCAGCCTGGGTGATGGCAGACTGTAGGTTGGCTGGGCCAGGCGTGCCGTGTCTCTGGAGGTGCGAACGGCGGCTGTTGACAGACACTGAGATTGCCAGCCAGGTTTAAAGGAGAACAGCATTTACTGCGTGTTGGTCAAACAGAATCATTTCATGGCTGGTCGGGGACTCTTGAGAAGAAGCATGTGGAAGTCGTAGCAGTGGGTGAGACTTTCCTCTTCTCAGATGGAGGTGAAATCAGGCTATGGGGAAGAGATAATGAGGTGATAGCACCTTTCTGCAGACTTGGCTCAGCTTGAAGCAGGAATCCCTGGGACCCCGCTTAGCACATCAGATGTCAGGTTGCCTTGCTCTGGGGAGGCTGCAGGGGATCTAAGCAGGGCTTATTTTTGCTTACTCAGTTCTGCTTTAGATCTTAATGGATTATAATGCTCCAGTGGGGTCCTATGGAGTATTATTTGTGCCCCAGATTGAGTGAGCCCATGCTGTTTGATTAGTTGGTGCATTTTAGCAGATGTTAGGTTAAGATCTGGTTACTGTTTTTTCCCTTGCTCTGTCAGTCAGAGCCTCCAGCAGCATTATGTTTGTCAGCCCTGCTGCGTACTTAGTGGCTCGGGCTCCTCTTTTTAATTCCTCAGATGGTTAGCTGTCCAATCATTTCTGATATTTTATTGCTTGTTTTTGATTGTCTGAAGTTGAGATTCTTTGGTCTTTGGCTGGAGTGGAAGAGGGAGGATTCAGGGGTCCTTTCCTGTAGGGCCCTCTCCCTTTCTCAATAGAAGGTTCTGAGCTTGGCCCTCCTGGAAGCTAACCGCTCTCTGTGTTGAAGAGTGGCCCACATCCTCGTCTTCCAAGGATCTGTGTCTCCATTGTCCTTCCTGTTTACCACTCGCCTTTCCTGTGCAGCCTAGAGGTACCGGGGGCTGTTCACACGTCCACCATCCTCAAGCTTAGAGTGGCACTGCGCTTCCCCTTTGCCACTACATTACCTACCTCTCTTTTTTTTTTTTTTTAAAGATTTATTTATTTTCATTACAAAGTCGGATATACAGAGAGGAGGAGAGACAGAGGAAGAACTTTTTTTAATTTTAGGATTTATTTATTTTTATTGGAAAGTCAGATATACAGAGAGACAGGAAGATCTTCCATCTGCTGGTTCATTCCCCAAGTGGCTGCAGTGGCTGGAGCTGAGCTGATCTGAAGCCAGGAACCAGGAGCCTCTTTCAGGTCTCCCACGCGGGTGCAGGGTCCCAAGCCTTTGGGCCGTCCTGGTCTGCTTTCCCAGACCACAAGCAGGGAGCTGGGTGGGAAGTGGAGCTGCCAGGATTAGAACCAGAGCCCATGTGGAATCCTGGCGTGTGCAGTGCAAGGACTTTAGCCATTAGGCTACTGCACCGGGCCCTTGAGGAGGAGTCTTAACAGCCCTCATATTCCCAGTGGTCCAGGAGATAGCTCCCGGGTGAATTTAGGCCATCTTGTAAGCGGTCAGTTCTCGGTTGTACACCTGAGGATGTGTCTCAGTGATGCTCGTGGTAACAGATGTCCCAGTTAATGATGACACTTGGACCCCAAGTGCTGCTCTTCATAACTGTAATAAGCATCTCCTTTTCAATTCATTTGCTAAAAAATATCGAGTTGAAAAGACAAGTTGAGGCATGAGTACACTCCCATGGACTCCGGTGCTGAGAATGACCTTGAGATTAGAAGGTGGCTGGCTTGTGCTGCTGGTGCCATGTTAGCTACCCAGCTAGGGTCAACAATCCACAAGAAAAGATCTGGCCTCGGTGGCCCCGAGCCATCCCAGGAACGGGCTGCCAGGAGCACAGGCCCTGACCCCTCTATTCCTCTTAGCAGCCAGAGGTGGAAACTGAAGACAGGGTGGCTAGAAGCTTCCAAAAGGAAAGGTAGGAGGGAAGTCTGCCAGCTCGAGAAAAGAAAGCAAGCAACTTTAGACTGCCAGATTGAGCAAAGATAATGGTGTTGGCCTAGATTAGTTGATGTTTAAATGTTAAGCCACTAGGTATCAGGCGGTGGAGGTAGATTAAATAGATTCATTGATTAAATAAATTCTTTGTGGCCTCATTTACAATTGGCATAATTCTAATTTTTTTAAAGATTTATTTATTTTTATTGTAAAGTCAGCTATACAGAGAAGAAGAGAGACAGAGAGAAGATCTTCCTTCCAGTGATTCACTCCCCAAATGACTGCAGTGGCCGGTGCTGTGCTGATCTGAAGCCAGGAGCCACGAGTTTCTTCTGAGTCTCCCATGCAGGTACAGGGTCCCAAGGCTCTGGGCCGTCCTCCACTGCTTTCCCAGGCCACAGGCAGAGAGCTGGATGGGAAGTGGAGCAGCCAGGGTTAGAACCAGGGCCTGTTAAAACTGGCACCCATATGGGATTCTGGCGCGTTCAAGGTGAGAACTTTAGCCACTAGGCTTCTGCACCAGGCCCTATGTATTTATTTTTAAAAATTTATTATACTTGTTTGAGAGACGGAGAGAGTGCTCTTTAGGCCAGTATGAAGCTGGGAGCTTTTTCCAGGTCTCTCACATGAGTGCTAGGATAAGCACTTTGGTCATCTGCTAAGATCTTGGGCGCATTGTCAGGGAATTGGATCAGAAGTGGAGCCAGCATTACACATGACGGGTTAGCATTCTGTGCCACCAGGCTGGCCCCTCTTTTGTCTGTTAGTGAAAACAAGAATGTTGATATATAGTAACATAGTTTCCCTGAGACCTCTCAGGTAGTGGGGTGTTTCGCCAACTCTTTGGTGTTGCCCAGGGAGTCATTTTCTGCATCTTAGGAGGACCAGGCAGACCTCAGAAGATTTCACTCATTGTGTTGATAGCGAGATTCTGTTGATGCTTGCACAGTGTCCTGGCTGGTTTGAAAATCCGTGATATTGGGGCCTGGCACTGTGGCCTAGCGGCTAAAAGTCCTCGCTTTGAACACGCCAGGATCCCATATGGGCGCCGGTTCGTATCCCAGCTGTTCCACTTCCCTTCCAGCTGCCTGCTTGTGGCCTGGGAAAGCAGTCGAGGACGGCCCAAAGCCTTGGGACCCTGCACCTGCGTGGGTGACCTGGAGGAGGTTCCTGGCTCCTGGCTTCGGATCAGCTCAGCTCTGGCCATTGTGGTCACTTGGGGAGTGAATCACTGGAAGTAAGATCTTCCTCTGTCTTTCCTCCTGTCTGTATAGCTGACTTTACAATAAAAATAAATAAATCTTAAAAAAAAAAAACAAACCTGTGATCTGGTTCTAACGCCTTGCAGTCAGAAGTGGAGTTGGGGGCCTGGTGGCATGGCCTAGCGGCTAAAGTCCTCACCTTGAACGCGCCAGGATCCCATATGGGCACCGGTTCTAATCCCAGCAGCTCCACTTCCCATCCAGCTCCGTGCTTGTGGCCTGGGAAAGCAGTCGATGACGGCCCAATGCATTGGGACCGTGCACCCATGTGGGAGACCTGGAAGAGGGTCCTGGTTCCCGGCTTCGGACTGGTGCAGCACCGGCCATTGCGCTCACTTGGGGAGTGAATCATCGTACGGTAGATCTTCCTCTCTGTCTTTCCTCCTCTCTGTATATCTGACTTTGTAATAAAAGCAAGTAAATCTTTAAAAAAAAAAAAAAAAGAAGTGGAGTTGGCACAGTTTGAGTAACACCGGGAGCAGTTGGCAGTGTGTGATAATGGCAGTAATGGCAGCAGTGGGAGACAGGACTTGGGCTGCAAACTTCATTTAAGCTGTGATTCGCCATATGAAAACTGGATTATATTAAGCAATCACTTGTTTTTCCCACATGTAAGGTGTCTATTTTCCATGAGATAATAATTGTAATATCTGCTGTGAAGTGTTGTTGAGATAATTAAGTTAGCTTATAGAGGATGTAAACTCTCAGAACCTTCAGTGTGCGTCAGTGTTCATTAAATGGCAGTTTAGGATAAACAACACGCGTGTTACAGTGTATTGTTCTGACTTTCACATTTGCCCCAGGACAGATGGTATATTTCATGACTGAGAGTTAATGCTTGTTGATCCATGATTGATACCAGCAGGTCCCAAATAGCCGTGTATAACAAGGATATTGCTGCTTCCACTTAGAGGCGTAAGCTGTCTTGCTGTGTCCTTGGAATTGAGGCGTGTTCAGACTTCTGCATTGTCAGCCTTCCAGGATGGAAGTTATCAAGCTGTCCCTTGGTAAGGCCTACTGCTGTTTTTCAAAGCGTGCCCTAGTTTCCCCTGCACAGTGCAGATTTCAGTTCATTGTTGAGCTGAAGCAGCCAGGGAGAGCTAGCTGCCTGCCGTGCCTACTCTCTTGTGAGTCTGTCTTCATGGGCGATGAATCGGGTGACGTGTCTCAGGGATGAAGTTTCCTTTCCTGTCAACTGAGGTCATTACGCTGTGCTTGATGTGGGCTGCCTGACCCACAGTCCCTTTCTTTGGTCTTTGGGTGTTTATATGTGTGAGCCCCTTTGCATGTGTTGGATGAGAATGGGGATTTGGAAGGAGGATGACATGACTTCAGGTGTGTTTATATGGAGTGACTGTCATCTATCCTTTGTCTTCTAGGAGATCTACTTTCTAGGGACTCGTTCTCTCCACATGAAGACGAGACAGAGGCAGAAAGAATTATGCCCGAATGCTTAAGAAACTGTCACCAGGTATAAAATACATGTCTCTTGCTACGAGTGAACATCGTTGGCTGTAAAAGTCAGACTTGTCACTAAGGCGTCATAGGACAATCAAAGCCTCATTCCAGCTTAGATAGCACTTTGACCGTTATGACTCCAGAAGCCTGTGTCTTGGTTTTCTACTGACAGCGGAGATGACCATGTGCTCCGTGAGATACTTAATTCTTCAGCAAATGCTGTGCTCGGAGTATAATAGAGAACAGTAGGATGGGTGGAGCACCCCCTCTGTTTGCAGTGTGAGGGGTGCCAAGAAAGGCAGACAGGCGGGTGTGGGTACAGGGGAGTCAGTAGGCCCTTTGACCCCCCGGCTGGGCAGTCAGGGCACTCAGTGTGGTGGAGGTGTTCAGTTAACCATCCTCGTTCCTGTGAATGTTGCTGAGAGAGGCTCCCTGGCTTAAGGCAACTTGTGTGCTGGTGATTTAGGACTCTGTGTCATTTGACGACGTGGCTGTAGACTTCAGTCGGGAGGAGTGGACTTTACTGAAGCCTGCTCAGAGGTGCCTCTACAGAGACGTGATGCTGGAGAACTACAGGAATGTGGCCTCTGTAGGTAAGGTTGCCGCCAGGCTGATGTTAGCCTTTCGGGAGTGGAAATGTTTTGTGCTTACCTCTTCCAGGACTGATGTCAAGTATAACGGAAATCAAAGACATCGTCCCTGTCCTAATAGCATTTAGTCAGCTGTGGTGATGTCAAGTAGCTGTGCTCCTAGGCTTGGGGAATCATTCTGTCTCAGTGACTTCATGTTTGATATAAGGAATCAGAAGTCTTGAGTTGTGTCATTCCAACTGCAGAGTGACAGGAAGACAAAAAGAAATCTTCCATCTGATGGTTTGCCGTGCAGATGCAGCCAGGGCTGAGGGGTCAGGCTGAAGCCAGGAGTCTGGAGTTCAGCCTGAGCACCTCCCCTCCATGCCCCCAGCAGGTTCCCTGGAGAGCCTGGCTCACTGGTCACCTAGGCCTGGAAACCTGGGTTTCCCATGTGGGTTGGGGGGGCCCAAGTACTTGGGTCATCTCCTGTTCCCTTTCTAGGCGCATTGCCAAGGAGCTGGGTCCAAAACACAGCAGCTGGAATCCAAGTTGGCACTCTGCCATGGAATGCCAGCATTGCAGGAGGTAGTTTACGTCGCTCCGCATGAGTCAGACTTGCTCTGAGGATTGGAATCGGTGCTATAGTTGTTCCTCTGAGAGATTTTCCTCTGTGTTTGCGCCTGAGTCGGAGATAACTGACTAGTCTTTCTAGATACCCAAAGAATGAATGTTTGCTTTTTGTCTATATAGTCTTTTCTTATTAGATAATCCTGTGTCCTGGGAATGTTCGTCATCTTGCACATGAGCCATCCTCATTAATGTGTTTCCCTGAGTACAGGCTGTCAGCTGTTCAAACCTGGCCTGATATCTTGGTTAGAGGAAGAATTGGAGTCCATGATAGGAGAGCGGGGTGTCCTCCAGGGTGAGTATGAAAAGCAGCCCTGGGCAGTCAGTTCGGTGTGTGTGGAAGTGCCATGAAGAAACCTGTTCAAGGCGTTTGAATCTGAAGCTTCGGGGCCTTAGACCGTTTGTTTTGGGATATTTTCTCATTCCTTCCTTGTTCCTGTGAAACTCAAGCGTGCGCTATTTGAGCTAATGCTTCTTGTTGGCTAGATCTCATTTTGTATTCCTCATACTTCGGGTTTTGTTTACCATCACCTTTAATTGTCATTGAATGAATTGTTGAATAACTTTTAAGGTTTCATCCCAAGTCTTTATGATTACCAATCTTTAGCCATAGCCAACCTGCTTAAATCTTCTCTTTATTTTCTTATGTTTAATATGAAAACAAGTAGCAGATACCCTTTAAGGTTTAACTTACACAGCCGTTCATTCTGTGCAAACCATTCGTATGCTTCCCTGTTTTACTTTAGGATGGGCAGTGGGCCTTAATACCAAAGGAAGAGCACATCGGGGTACCTTTTGCTCAGAGACCTCAAAAAATGTAGAACTGGTAAGAATAATAAAAGTTATTTTTTTTAAAGATTTATTTATTTTTATTACAAAGTCAGATACACAGAGAGGAGGAGAGAGAGAGAAGATCTTCCATCTGATGATTCACTCACCAAGTGACCCGCAACGGCCGGTGCTGTGCCGATCTGGAGCCAAGAGCCAGGAACTTCCTCCAGGTCTCCCATGTGGGTGCAGGGTTCCAAGGCCCTGGGCCGTCCTCAACTGCTTTCCCAGGCCACAAGCAGGGAGCTGGATGGGAAGTGGAGCTGCCGGGATTAGAACCGGTGCCCATATGGGATCCTGGCGCGTTCAAGGTGAGGACTTTAGCCGCTAGGCCACGCCGCCAGGCCCCTCTTTTTATTTTTTAATTTCTAAATTCAGAGGTTGGGATTTCCATGATAGAAATTGGTAGACATGAGATATTTTTGGATCTGGCATGATAGTTCCGTGGCTACATCCTTGCCTTACAGGTGCCAGGGTCCAATGTGGGCATCTGTTCGTGTCCCAAGGGTTCCACTTCCCATTTGGGGAGTGAACCATTGGATGGAGGATCTTTCTCTCTGTAACTCCTTCTCTGTAAGATCTACTTTTCCAATGAAAATAAATTAATTAGAAAAAATAAAGAAATGAGATATTTTTGTGATGTAGACTACGTACAAGAGAGCAGTGTCTGGAGAGAAACCCGAGATCCAGAGCAAAGCTTGGGGCCTCAGAATTCTTGCTAGTACACATTTCCCGATGTCTGAAAAGTCTTAAATAGCATCCATGTTTCTATCAGCAGGCAAGTAGTCACAGCACACAGGAATTGTGTGCCTCTAACCAGTGTGACACTGTCTTGAGTGAAGAGGATCCAGGCGTTCAGACACCCACGCGTGCAAACAGTTCTGCGTGGAATCAGCATGAAAAAGACTTCTTTGCCCTGCATGGGCAGAGCTCTGCTGGGGACAGACTCTCTGCACTGATCCAGGGTGCAGACCCCTTGAGCCCGAATCCAGATGTGTGTCAGAGAGCAAACACACAAGACAGATCTGCAGAATGCAGGGAGTGTGACCAGGACCGAGGCTCAACTCACGGTGAAGCAAAACCCTGTCGCGTGGAGCAGGGTGGGAAAGCGGTTCCTGACTCCGTGAGCCAAGCTGCACATACCCTGACACACACCACAGGACAGCCCCGTGAGTATGAGGGAGGTGGGAAATCGCTCATGTTTCTTGTCAACCCTAATAATATGCAAGGTGAGACTGAAGAGAAACCCAGTGAATGGAAAGAAAGTGTAAAAGCCTTCACTGAACCCTCAGGTGTAACTACGCATGTGCAGAGCAACGCAGGGGAGAAGTTGTATGAGTGCAAGGAATGTGGCAAAGCCTTCATCACTTCCTCACGACTTAGTGAACACCTAAGAAGTCACACCGGAGAGAAACCCTATGGTTGTTACGAATGCGGGAAAGCGTTTGCCTCTTCTTCGTATCTGACTGCACATTTAAGAACTCACACCGGGGAGAAGCCCTTTGTGTGTACAACCTGTGGGAAAGCTTTCACACGGTCCTGCTACCTTCGTGTTCACATGCGAACTCACACTGGAGAGAAACCTTATGAGTGCCAGGAATGTGGGAAGGCCTTTACCGGGCGCTCATGGCTTACAATCCACTTACGGACGCACACTGGAGAGAAGCCCTATGAATGCAAGGAATGCGAGAAGGCCTTCACAAGCTTTGCTTTACTAAACGAACATATAAAGACACACACTGGTGAGAAGCCCTTCGTATGTAACATATGCACAAAGTCTTTTCGAAACTCCTCATGCCTTAAGACCCACTTTCGAATTCACACTGGAATAAAACCGTATCAGTGTAAGGACTGTGGGAAAGCTTTCAGTGGGCGTGCAGGCTTCACCAAGCACGTACTAACTCACACTGGCGAGAAGCCCTACGAATGTAAGGAATGTGGGAAAACCTTCCGTACCTCCTCAGGCCTCACGGAACATGTAAGAATTCACACGGGAGAGAAACCCTTTGAATGTTACCAGTGTGGGAAAGCCATGGCTCATTCTTCCTCTCTTGTTGCACATTTGAGAACTCACACTGGAGAGAAACCTTTTGAGTGTAACATGTGTGAGAAAGCATTTACAAGCTCCTCCTACCTTCGTGTTCACATGCGCTCTCACACGGGCGAGAAACCGTATGTGTGCAAGGACTGTGGGAAAGCGTTTATTGCACACTCAGGCCTTAGCCAGCACTTGCGAACACACACTGGAGAGAAGCCTAATGAATGCAAGCAGTGTGCAAAAGCCTTCACTACCGTTCCTCAGCTTAACGAACATATAAAAACCCACACGTGTGAAAAGCCTTTTCAGTGCGTGGTATGTGCAAAATATTTTAGAAATTCTTCATGCCTTCAAACGCACTTTAGAATTCACACTGGAGAGAAACCCTATGAATGTAAGGAATGTGGGAAGGACTTTGCCGCGCGCTCAGGCCTCACTGTACATCTCCGAAGTCACACTGGAGAGAATTCCTACGACTGCAAGCAGTGTGGGAAAGCCTTCATCACATCTTCAAGCCTTATTGCCCACATGAGAAGTCACAGGGGAGAGAAGCCCTTCCAGTGTGACCAGTGTGGGAAAGCCTTTGCCTCTTCCTCGTATTTCAACGCACATCTGAAAACTCACAATGGCGAGAAGCCCTTCGAGTGCACGGTGTGTGGGAAAGCGTTTACGTGTTCCTCCTACCTTCGCCTTCACATGCGGATCCACACTGGAGAGAAGCCCTTCGAGTGTTCCTTATGTGGGAAGGCATTTCTGTGCTCCTCTTACCTTCGGATCCACATGCGCACTCACACTGGAGAGAAGCCTTACGTGTGTAAGGTGTGTGGGAAGGCCTTCACGGAGCGCTCTGGCCTGAGTAAACATCTACGCACACACACTGGGGAGAAGCCCTGTGAATGCACCGAATGTGGGAAAGCCTTCCCCAGCTACTCCGATCTGGGTGAGCATCAAAAATCACACTGGAGAGGAACTCTGTCAGTGTAAAGATTGTGAAGAAAATCTTTGTAGGGTCTTCTCATTCCCTGGTATCCACATTTGAAGTCCCCATGTCAAGAAACCTTGTGAACATTAGCACTGTTGTCAATGTTCACTTCAGAACCCTGCAAACACACCGTGACCCTGAGGAAGATACGCAGTTACTATAATCTAACGATCCAGCATGCGAGAACTCAGTGGCCCCACAGTGTAATGAATATGCAAAGGTTTTCTTATTTCTGTCTAAGCATGTGAAGTACTGGGGTGGAGAGCAACATCACTGATGTAATGTGGAAAAGTTAAGATTCCCTTAAATAATTTGCTGTTCACTTGCAACTATGTGGTAGGGAGAACTCGATTAAAGTGAGAAATGGTGAACTCATCTTTTATATATGAACTTTAAATTTGAGTGGAGAAGCTGCATGTCTAGATTACAGGGGTGTGCTGTGTCCTGAAATCTTACATGCTGGCAGATCTGGCTTCATGCAAGGTTCTGTATATTTTGGATGTTACAGATATTTTAACGATGTCAATTACAGATCTCTAATTTCCACTATAGTTCTTTATTTTTGAACTTTCTTGAGTTACAAGTGAAAAATCATGTATTAGGGAGTATAGCTTGATTGGACTTAATAAACATTGTAAAGTGATGTTTACAACTGTCATGAATGCATTTATATTATGATCTTGTGGTGCCTGAAAATCCTTTCTGTTGTGCACATACTGGCATGAATTAGAATCATCGTGGTTTACAGAGAGCGAGCACATGCTTGTGACATTTGACCAGTGTCTCCTCCGTTTTTCTTCCATGACTACCAGTTTCTAATAATTATTATTATGTTCTCTGGTTGAGTTTATGACTTAGATTCTGCATCTAAAAAAAAAAAAAAGATCGTTCACTTATTCTCTCTGGCTCTATGTTGCTTAGTTTAAAATCCTCAAGTTGAACCATGCTGTCACAAATGACAACATTTCTTTTATTTAAGAATGATTCACTCCCCAAGTGAGTGCAATGGCTGGTGCTGAGCTGATCTGAAGCCAGGAGCCAGGAACTTCCTCCAGGTCTCCCATGCGGGTGCAGGGTCCCAAGGCTTTGGGCCATCCTCGACTGCTTTCTCAGGCCACAGGCAGGGAACTGGATGGGAAGTGGAGCTGCCGGAATTAGAACCAGCACCCAAATGGCACCCTGGTGGGTTCGGGGCGAGGACTTTAGCTGCTAGACCACCACGCCGGGCCCAAGGAAAGCTAATTATTATCATATCTTCATTATAAGTACTACTGTGATGAATATAAAGGTATGCGTATCTTAAGTATGGGTTGGCTGGATCGTGCTAGTCTCCATGGTATATTATATGGAACATCCATAGCCATAATGACCACACCAGTCTATAGATACAGGTAAACCTGGGATAAATAAACGTTTAAAGTTTCAAAAAGATTTGTTTGAGAGACTCCCAGACCTGTGAGTTCTCTTTTAAATCAAGTAAGATTTCAGTACCAAGGTAGGCAAACTGTGGTCCATGACTGACATCAAGTCTGTCTTGGTATTCAGTGGCCAAAAACATGATCCAGAAATGTGATTGTGGCAGCTAGAGCAATGCCAGCGGTAGTTACAGTTTAATTACTGCTGTAAAAACAAGTCCCTAGGGACTAGGAGAGAAT
Source organism: Ochotona princeps (assembly GCF_030435755.1). Taxonomy (NCBI): domain Eukaryota; kingdom Metazoa; phylum Chordata; class Mammalia; order Lagomorpha; family Ochotonidae; genus Ochotona; species Ochotona princeps. The sequence goes on along the minus strand of NC_080864.1, from coordinate 139,632 downwards.
TCATAGGAAGCTGAGTAAGATAATTACCTTTATTAAAAGTGATGTACATAAATGATAAATTGTATACATTTTAAATACCTTGGAAGAAACTTCTACCAGTAGGTTCTCTTGAAAATCCATAGTATTTAAGCTTTATTAAAAAAACAAAAAAGGGGCCCGGCAGCATGGCCTAGTGGCCAAAGTCCTTGGCTTGAACGCGCCAGGATCCCATATGGGCACCAGTTCTAATCCCGGCAGCTCCACTTCCCATCCAGCTCCCTGCCTATGGCCTGGGAAAGCAGTTGAGGACGGCCCAAGACTTTGGGACCCTGCACCCATGTGGGAGACCTGGAAAGAAGTTCCTGGTACCCGGCTGCAGATCGGCACAGCACCGGCCGTTGCGGGTCACTTGGGGAGTGAATCATCGGATGGAAGATCTTCCTCTCTGTCTCTCCTCCTCTCTGTGTATCTGACTTTGTAATAAAAAAAAAATAAATAAATCTTAAAGAAAAAAAAAAAAAAAGAAACTTTGTGCAGGAACCTGGAACTCCAGCCATATCTGCCCTGTAAGTATTTGGAATGTCTGCTTTCCCAGGTGCATAGCCCGGAACTGTATAGGCAGAAAGAGAAGATTGGACTCAAACCAGTGTTCTAGTATGGGATGCTGACGCTGGAGGTGGCAGATTGGCCCACTGTTCCTCATGGCCAGCCCTACAGAATTATTTTTTAAAAAATTCTTTAGGCTATGTAATAATTAAATATTTTATACCCCAGAAGTTGAAAAGCATGGCAAAACAGCTATCAGGAGAGGTATAAAAGACACCTGATTACATAAATGAGCTTTTTAAAAGATTTGTTTGAAACAATTACAGAGCGAGTGGGAGAGACAGATCTTTGAACACTGCTTCACTCCCCATGAGGCCACAGCCACTGGGGTTGGGCCAGACCACCGCTAGCCGCAGGAGCCCCAGCCTTTGGGCCTCTTCCACTGCCTTCCCACGTATTAGTAGGGAGCTGGATCCGAAGTGGAGCAGCTGGGACTCTTAACTGGTACCTATATGAGACGCCAGTGTCGTGGAAAGCAGATTTACAGAGAGGAGATAGAGCTCTTCCATCCACTGATTCACTGTCCATGTGGTTGCAACAGCTGGTGCTCAGCTGATCCGAGGCCAGGAGCCCCTTCCGGGTCTCCCACGCGGGCGCAGGGTCCCAAGGCTTTGGGCCGCCCTCCACTGCTTTCCCAGGCCACAGGCAGGGAGCTGGATGGGAAGTGGGACAGTTGATACAGGAAGCGGCACCCATATGGAATCCCGGGCACATGCAAGGCAAGGATTTGGTCACTAGGCTATCATACCTGGCCCAATTTTATTAATTCCAATGAGGCCGCCCATAAAAACACAGCCTGAGTGAAAACATGCTTGTGGTCAGTGATAGATGTGCTTGTAGCCATATATATGTATATTATGTGAATACATACACAGACACAGTGCTGTGGGTCAGTGACAGATGTATACACCCTGGGCTGCTGGATCATCCCAGTCATTAAAAAATGCATATTTCTAGAAGGAAAAAAAAACCAGTATATTGGAAATACGACTACTAGTTTGGTCTCCAGGTGATAGAAAAAGAAAGAACTCAGACCACTTTGTGGACTGGTAGGCTTCTCAAAGGGGCAGGTCAGGGTTCCGGGCACGACGTGGCAGTTAGCTGGGAAAGTCGGGGCGCGCTCTGAGCAGAAGCTGTGCAAAGTAGGGTGCCGGCCGGCGGGAGCGGGTGACGTCACGGCCCGCGCGAGCGGAGGTGACGTCACGGCCCGCGCCGTGTCTTCCGGCCTGGTCTCCGCGGCGTCGGTGGCGGCGGGACTTGGCGTTGTGGAGGTGAGAGGCTGGGCTGCGGGGGGCGACGGGTCGTCCTGTCGGGGCTCCCGGGGCCAGCGGGAGGTGGGGATGCTGGGCTGTCGGCAGGTCGCCCGTTGCTGTCGGGGCCCCTGTCCTGGTGGGACCCCCGGTCTTGTCAGGGACCCCCGTTCCCCTCAGGGACCCCCGTGTCTGCCGTGGCCTCCCGGTCCTGTCGGGGGCCCCGTTCCTGTCAGGGCCTCGGGACCACCTGACCTGTTTGGGCTGCTGGGGTGAGCGAGTGGTGCGGGATGCCTGGCTGATGTACAGCGGGCCGCCCGTTCCTGTCAGGGCTGCTGGGGGCGAGCGGGTGGTGTGGGATGCTCAGCTGATGTACGTCGGGGTCCCCCTCCTGTGTGTGTAGATCACATGGCATTTATTTACTTTTTAAAGATTTGTTTTAATTTTATTGGAAAGACAGATATACAGAGAGAAGGAGAGACAGAGAGGAAGATCTTCCATCTGCTGGCTCACTCCCCAAGTGGCTGAAACATCTGGAGATGAGCTGATCCGAGGCCAGGAGCTTCTTCTGGGTCTCCCACGCTGGTGCAGGGTTCCAAGGCGTTGGGCCATCTTCCATTACTTTCCTGGCCGCCTGCAGGGAGCTGGATGGGAAGTGGAGCACATGAGATGCAAACTGGCACCCAAATGGGATCCTGGTGCGTGCAAGGTGAGGACTTTAGCCGCTAGGCTGCCGCGCCAATCCCCCCTGCACATCTCTAAGTGGGAGTCTCCCAGGTCTGGGACTTGGATGAGAAGCTGTGATTCTTTCCTGTGGTTTCTGAACATCAGATTTGAGACTTGTTACTACATATAGTGAGCTGTACTACATTCTTAGGCTGGCAGTGTGGTCCATTGGACACACTTGGTCCCAAACCTATTTTTTGCAAATGACTTTATTGCAGCTGAGCTGTGCTCATTTGTTAATGCATTGTGTGTGTGTGCCTTCTTACACACTATAATGGCCTAGTAGAATATTCACAGCAAGCATTCTGGCTCTGCCCTATAGCTGCACTATAGCTCATAGCTCTATAGCTCATAGCTTGACCTAGCTCGGAGCTCATAGCTCTGATGATCTGCCCCTTTTAAGCTTCTAGTGTGACTTTAGCATGCTGTCCTTAGTCAAGGCCAGCAGCAGTCAGTACTCATTAGAGTGTGCTGGTTTGTAGTGGCTCTCCCACGTATGACAAGCAGAAGTGTGCCAAGTCTGATGTTTGATGACAGTTAACTGCTTGTTGATTCATCTTGGCAGGAATCCAGATAGTCCACCCACAAGGAGCAGAGATTGCCACTGTCCAGTTAGATTCCAGACCACCCTGACGTGTCCGTGGTAAGTCCTACTAATGGCATTCCTGTCCTGCAGAATCAATGCCTTCGCTGCCCCTCTGGACTGGGTTGTCTGGACCTGACTAGTCAAGCCACTGGCTCCTTTTAGGGGTGCCAGAGTCCCCCAGAGAGGGCTGCTTTTCAGGGGAACCCCTTGTCTACATGCTTTGGTTCTAGGTAGAGGTGTTGCATAATTTGACCCATATGTTCTTGTCACGATGGGCAAATGGAGACATTCGTCAGGGCTTGTGCTGCTTTAGCCATGAAACGGGAGTACTGTGGGGTGCGGGCGGTGCGGGATGCCTGTGGTTGGCTGTGGTTGCTGACTCTTGGTGAGGCTGACTGCTCACTGTAGAGGAGTGTGCGTGTGCTTGCGTGTGTGTGTGTGTGTGTGTGTGTGAGACCTTGTGAGTGTGCTGGCTGCCTGGGGAATTTTGAGTTAGGATGGAATGAGCCCCGGGTATGTGAATGTGATCAGTTCTGGGTTCTCATGCCTTCTTTCTCTCCTGCCAGGCCTTTTCCCTTGGGTCCCAGTCAGCATTCAGGGAGACAAGAGAGTGGCGGAAAGGATGGCAACTGCCCACCCAGCAGGTTGTTACCAGGTGTGCACAGCTGCGTCTTGGGAAGTGACACCCTGGCCTGCATGGCTAGATGCCTTTCCTTCAAGGCATACCTCTGCTCATATCTTCTTCTCTTCATATTTTTTTGAATAGACGTAGAAATTGTACATATTTACAAGGTACCATGCGTTGTTTCAATACATGTCTATGTTGTGTGATGTCCAATTAGGGAAAGCCTGCCTATCTTGTATACCTAACATTCGTGTCTCACACACTTTAACATATATGATGAAGATAATCAGAATTCTGTCTTCCATGTGTTTTATTTATTTATTTTTAAGATTTAGTCATGTCTATTGTAAAGTCAGATTTATAAAGAGAAGAAGACAGAAAGATCTGTCTGCTGGTTTACTCCCCAAGTGGGCACAACAGCTGAAGCTGAGCCAATCCAAAGCCAGGTGCGTCTCTGGGTCTCCCACGTGGGTGCAGAGTCCTAAGGCTTTGGGCCGTCCTCCACTGCTTTCCCAGGCCACAGGCAGGGAGCTGGATGGGAAGTAGAACTGCCAGGATATGAACCGACACCGTTATCATAGGATCCTGGTGCATGCAAGGCGAGGACTTTGGCCCCTAAGCTACTGCGACAGGCCCTATATATTTTTTTTACTTAGTTATTTTTTAAAATATTTATTTAGTTATTTAGTGGAAAGTCAGATATATACAGGGAGGAGGAGAGACAGGAAGATCTTCCATCTACTGATTCACTCCCCAAGTGGCTGCAGTGGCCGGAGCTGAGCCAAGCGTTATCCCAGTGTTTCATTATGAAGTAATCTTGACCCTCCTGATGCCAAGGGCATGTTTCTTATTTTGCTGTGCACCCTTGCACCCGAGGCTGACAAAAGCATTAGAGCCCCGTGTGGTTGGGTGCAGCTGAGCGCCAGCCCTTTCTAGCACTGCCTACTGGTGGAGACAGCGGGAGACACACATAGACACTGTGTGGACTCACAGGGCCTCATTTTCGCGGTGAATGTGGGTTGGGATGGTGCTTGGCTCAAGCCCACCTCTGTGTACTCTTTTAGGGCCTGGTGACCTTTGAGGATGTGGCTGTGGCCTTCACCCAGGAGGAGTGGGCTTTGCTGGACGCAGCTCAGCGAAGCCTCTACCGAGAGGTGATGCTGGACAACTACGAGAACCTGGCCACAGTGGGTGAGATGACCGTCACTCCTTGTGGCCTTCAAGGGAAAAGAGAATTTTAAAATCTCATTTTGATTTAAAACATTGAAATCCCTGCATATTTTTTTTCATAATGTGCATTTTCTAGGAGATTTTGAAGACTCCTAGGCACAGATTTCACAGTTGTTTTCTAAGATAATATTGTATATTCTGTTCTCACTATGTCCCAGTAACATGATGGCAGGTCTGACTGCTGTTGCGAAGAGCAGAGGTGGAGTCTTGTAGCAATGTTTTAATCTCCGGTGAGAGTTTTTAAGATGTCACCCTAAGATCAGGAACATCATTGTTACTCTTAGAGATGTGCCCTCTCACTCTCCACCCCTGACATCTTGAATCAGAAGCTTCTCTGATTCTGATGCAGTCAGTTATTTGAGATCACTGGGGAAGTTTTGTCCAAATGTGTGCTTGTACTCATGCTCTTGATCATCAACTTGTGTTTCTAGGACCACTCTCCTCAAGGCACCAGAAATGGGCTCTTTGTATTTTTGAGTGTTTCAGCATTCGTTTCACTGCTTTCAAAGCAGTGAATTTTCTTTAAAAATTGTTTTTGTTTAATTGAGAGACAGAGATGCTCTGTCCGTTGTTTTCCATATGCCCACAACGGCCAGAACCAAAGCAGGCTGAAGCCAGGAGCCCAGACTGGAGGTTCTTCCTTGGTGGAGGCAGAGAGCTACATCCTTGAGCCCTCACCTGCTGCTTTCCAGGATGCAGCAAACCAGGACTCAGACCGGGCTCTCTGAGAAGAGATGTAGCATTCCAAGTGAATCCTTATCTTGCTGCTGGGTCAAACCTGCACTCCTAGAATGGCTGATCTCTGAATCATGCCATGGTTTATCATTTCTTGATTGAGCCTCTGCCGTTAATGTGTCTTTCCTTGCATACAGCATGCCAGCTCAGTAAACCCAGCCTGAACTCTTGTCTGGAGGAGGATAAAGAGTTGAGGACGATGGAGAGAGGTGTTCTTCAAGGTGAGCGTTTGTGAGTAGCGTTCCTAGTCCCTGACAAGTCTGGTGTGTTTAAGCTTCAGTGGGGAAACCTGTTGAGATACTGTTTGTCAGAAGACTGCTTCTGTTCCTCCCGTCTCCACTCCCTACTCTGTCCTCTTCTCTTTTCCCTCCTCTTTTGCCAGGTTAGATGTTCTCTCTTATTTAAAGTACAGATATAGAAAGCTGAGACAGGGTGAGAAGGTCTCTGCTTTCTCGTCTTAGTGTCTCTCTTCCTTGAGTTGGTGGCTGTTGGAGAGGCTGAGATTGGCCTACATCCCTTTCTGATAATGTTGTTTGTTAACCAGAACATTTTCATTTGCATAAGAGTTTGTCAGTAAATGACATTTTGAATGCATAGCTTCATTATTGCTGAATTTTACAAAATAGCAACCCTGATCTCTTGTTTTTAAGCATGTTTAATATGAAAAATGCAACTGTATCATTTTTAACTTCTTGAGACTACTCTCTTGTTGTATAAATCCTTCCATGTTTTTCTGTTTGACTTCAGAATGGGACATATACCTTAAGAACAAGGGACCAGCACTTTGGCAGGACATTTTTTGGTCACACAGTGCAAACGGGATGCAACTGGTAAGATACACAGCAGACAATGCCTTAATACCCACATTCAGAGTGACTGGAAATTTCATGATAGAAATCAGCACAAATGGCACATTTTTAAAAATTAATTTTTCGGATTTACGTAAAGGAGCAGATTTCATCTGTATAGTTTTAAGAGCCTGATGCTACTTCCTATCCCATCCTCCCTCCCTCTCTCTCTCCTTCCTTTCTTCATTTCTCTTGGAATTTGTACAATGGCATATTTTCAGATTGTTTTTTCATCAGAACCTTAACCTTCCACCAAAGAAAGAATTCAGGAAGTAGGAAATTAGGCCTCGTGTGGAGCTTGGTGCCCCGGCATTCACGTGTCCCAGTGACAGCCAGACATTTGCTTTTAAAAATAAGTTTGTGAAAGTCTTGTAGGAATCTTTTCAAGATTAGTGCAGGTAGCACTAATCTCTTTCAAATTCAAGGAGAATCCAGAGGGTAAGAACTGTATGCACATGATGGAAATAGTAAAACTCATCGTCCTCCTGTTGCTCTTCTATGACTACAATCTCTTTAATATGTTTGACAATGAAAACAGTCACCACTTATTTCTGTCAATAGGCAAGAAGCCAGAATGGAGTGGAACTCTGTGACTCTAAGGCTTATATTGAAGTCTTCAGAGAATGCCCAGGCCTTCTGACACATCTGGGTGCTCCAGATAGAAGGGACACATGTCCGTATGGTGAGCATGCAAAAGACATGCCTACTCTGCTCAGGAGTCCTGCAGAGAGCTGTCCAGTGTTCAGTGAGGATGGGAAAGACTTGAGTGTGACCCCGCGTGTTTACCACACAGCGTGCAGTGACCATGGCCCAGCCCTCGCAGGCCCAGCACACCGTCAGGCGTGTGGGAAGACCCACGGTGGTGGAGAGCTCTCTGCCTGGAAGCAGTGTGCTAGCACTTTCCCCTCCTCCGTTAGCCATGCAGATACACGTGTGCAGGCAGGCACCAGAAGAAAACCCCACGAGTGTGAGCAGTGTGGGAAAAGTTTCAGGTACTTCGCCAACCTTAATATGCACATGCGAACCCACACGGGGGAGAAACCTTACCAGTGTAAGGAATGTGGGAAAGCCTTCTCTAGGTTTTACCCATTAACTCAACATCTGAAAACTCACACAGGAGAGAAGCCCTTTGAATGTAAGGTATGTGGAAAATGCTTTAGAAATTCCTCCTGCCTCAATGATCACTTCCGTGTTCACACCGGACTAAAGCCATATAAATGCAAGGACTGTGGCAAGGCTTTCACTGGGCGCTCTGGTCTCAGTAAACACTTGCCGACTCACACTGGAGAGAAGCCATACACGTGCAAGGAGTGCGGGAAAGCCTTCACCACATCCTCGGGCCTTATCAAGCACACGCAGACACACACGGGGGAGAGGCCCTTCGAGTGCTACCAGTGCGGCAAGGCCTTCGCCTCCTCCTCCTCTCTCATTACCCATCTGAGAATCCACACCGGGGAGAAGCCCTTCGAGTGTCACGCGTGTGGGAAGGCATTCACGTGTTCCTCTTACCTTCGTATCCACATGCGTACTCACACTGGAGAGAGGCCCTACACCTGCAAGGAGTGTGGGAAGGCCTTCACGGAGCGTACATGCCTCACCAAGCATTTGCGAACACACACTGGGGAGAACCCCTTCGAGTGCAGCATGTGTGGGAAGGCATTTGCGTGTTCGTCCTACCTGCAGAACCACATGCGAACTCATACCGGGGAGAAGCCTTACATCTGTAAGGAGTGCGGGAGAGCCTTCACCGTCTCCTCACATCTCAGCAAACATACAAGAATTCACACCGGAGAGAAACCCCATAAGTGTAAGGACTGTGGGAAGGCCTTCACCGTGCGCTCCGGCCTCACCAAGCATTTGCGGACACACACCGGGGAGAAACCCTACATGTGCAAGGAGTGCGGGAAAGCTTTCACCACGTCCTCTGGCCTCGTTGAGCACGCACGGATCCACACAGGGGAGAAGCCCTTCGAGTGTTACCAGTGCGGCAAGGCCTTCGCCTCCTCCTCTTACCTCATCGCCCATCTGAGAATCCACACCGGGGAGAAGCCCTTCGAGTGTCACACGTGTGGGAAGGCATTCACGTGTTCCTCCTACCTGCAGAACCACATGCGTACTCACACCAGAGAGAAACCTTACATGTGTAAGGAGTGTGGGAGAGCGTTCACTGTGTACTCACACCTCAGTAAACACGCGAGGACTCACAGTGCAGCGAAGGCCCACAAACAGAGCACAGGCACGCTTCCAGGAGTCCTGCCCATCTTTCTGAATGCCTGCAGACACGCTGGAGGGAAAACCTTTGGAGGTGAGGAACAGAGTCACCTCAGCAGCTTCGAGTCCTGATCCAAAGGGGCCCTGTTCATTGCTAAGACTGAAAACATAGTCTGAAGATACCCCATGCATCTCAGGACATGGGGAAGCTGCTGGCATCTCATGTCTGTCCAGCAGGTAAGGCTGCAAGCGCAAGCCATCCGCTGGTCCAGAGCATGGAAAGCCCTTACCAGTCCTTGGGGTCTTGCTGAGTGCGAGCTCCTACAGTGGAGAGAAACCCTGAATCTGTAAGATGTCGCCAGGCTGTAGGCCTGAGTGCTTTGAGGTTCACAGTGGTCAGCCATGTTGGAACGTCACTTGAAAGTGACATGTTCTTCAGCCTTTAAGAAACAGGAAAGGGTTTGCATGGGACATGAAAAATGCTCCCTGTGTTCAAGAGCATGGCTGTCTTGGCTTTATGTATTTATTTTGAACATCTGAAGTGTGTTTTTTTTAATATCTTTTTTTTTATTAAAGATTTATTTATTTTATTACAAAGTCAGATATACAGAGAGGAGGAGAGACAGAGAGGAAGATCTTATGTCCGATGATTCACTCCCCAAGTGACCCGCAACGGCCGGTGCACACCGATCCAAAGCCAGGAGCCAGGAACCTCTTCTGGGTCTCCCACGCGGGTGCAGGGTCCCAAGGCTTTGGGCTGTCCTCCACTGCTTTCCCAGGCCACAAGCAGGGAGCTGGATGGGGAAGTGGAACAGCCGGGATTAGAACCGGCGCCCATATGGGATCCTGGTGCCTTCAAGGCGAGGACTTTAGCCGCTAGGCCACGCCGCCGGGCCCCTAATATCTGTTTTAAACTTCTTAGCTGCATCCAATGTCTACCACAGTTTTCCTTTTTCTGTTGTCTTTATTGAGCTATAAGGTGCATAGCCAGGTGGTGACATACGTATACAATGTGAAACTGATTAAAATATTCCTTACCTGACATTGTGATGTTTTATTTTTGGTGTTTTGAAAACTCTCTTGTCTTAGAAGGTTTTACGTATGTAGCATTAAGTATGGTTAGCACGCTATATGAAAGTGTCTCTTCTTGGTCTTTACTGACACTTTCATCAAGAACTTTTCGTTGCCCAGTATCCCGCCCCTCGTAGCCACTGTTTTATTCTGCTCTTCGGTGAATCTGAGTTGTTTTTAGATACCACATTTTAAGTGTGGTCATACAATATTTGTATCTGGCGTCACATAGCATGATGACAATTGGCCGAAATGTATTTTTTTTTTAAAGATTTATTTATTTTATTACAAAGTCAGATATACAGAGAGGAGAGACAGAGAGGAAGATCTTCCATCCGATGATTCACTCCCCAACCGAGCCGCAACGGCCGGTGGGCGTCGATCCAAAGCTGGGAACCTGGAACCTCTTCCAGGTCTCCCACGAGGGTGCAGGGTCCCAAAGCTTTGGGCCGTCCTCGACTGCTTTCCCAGGCCACAAGCAGGGAGCTGGATGGGAAGTGGAGCTGCCGGGATTAGAACCGGCGCCCATATGGGATCCTGGCGTGTTCAAGGCGAGGACTTTAGCCGCTAGGCCACGCCGCCGGGCCCCCGAAATATAGTCTTTATTTAAGGATGTTTTCCCAATTTTTTAGTGTTAGTATATAGAAACTGCTGATTTTTGTATGTCCACTCTGACATTATAAAGGAAACACTTTACTGGTTGTAGTAGCTTTGCATTCTTGGCACAGACAGCACAAATATGTTAGCTCAAAGTTCCCGTTGGCTGCAATTCAGGATCTGACAAAGTAGAAATCAACTATTAGGAGTTGACCATGGTGTGTTGATAAATGAAAAGGTTAAAATAAAGCTCTAAATACTGGATTGTTGGGGCATTCTTAATTGCATAGATGGGCAGGTTTATCAATGGGGGAAATCATCCTAAGCGCTCCAGGAAGTGGCCCAAGCTTGGAAGCCAGGTTCTGTGCGCCCTCCCCCTGCTGAGCGCCCCCCACTCGTGGCCTTGCCTTCTGGTTTCCTAGGAAATTTGGCCTTGGCCAGGAGAGCTCCACCTCCCGGGTATAGCCCCGCCCCCGCTCTGGCCCAGGCCACGCCCAGAGACCTGGCTCTCAGTCCCGCCCCCACACAGGCCACACCCAGAGGACCGTCTTTTAGCTCGGGCCACGCCCAGAGGCCTAAGTCCCGCCCCATCAGGCCACTCCCAGAGGCCCGGCTCTCAGCCCCGCCCCCACCTGGGTCATATCCAGAGGTCTGCCTCTAAGTCCGGCTCCCTCAGGCTACGTCCAGAGGCCCGGCTCTAAGCTCCGCCCTCGTCCTCCGGGCGGCCTCTGCCTCCCTTGCCCAGCGCCATTCAGGCCGGAATCAGGTAGGCCTGATCAGCCCGCTCCTGTCCGACCCTCAGCCCCACACTTCCGGGTTCGCGAGGCCGTGACTGGGCAGAGCGCGGCTCAGTTGTGCCGTGGCGCGGCTCCCGGGCTCCCTCCGCCCTCCTCCCCGAGAGAAAGAAAATATGAAAAAAACAGAACAAAATATGAGGTAGGCCATTTGCAGTATCTCTGTACCATGCCAAATTATCAATATTATAAGGACTAAGGCATTCATTAGACACATTTCTTTTTTTAAAAGAAAATCACTCTTGTGTCTGCCCACGAAAAAAATATACATACTTCAATTACTCCATATATCCATGAGTCTTTGCGGTGCAAATTATATTAAATCTGGACCAAAAGTGCTGTTCACAAAGGTTTTACCTCATGGCTCACTTACAAGAAAGGGCTTCTCTCGGATGTTCTCAAGTCTGCACACAAGACTCTGCAGCCCAGTTTCCGACCTCACACTGGCAAGTGTCTTCCCCGAGCAGATCTTCCAGCTGCCTGCACACTCCCCGTGCCTTGGCCTCAGGTGTTTTCTCGAGCGTGTGTCTTCAGGTGTCTCCGGAAGTAGGCAGGACAGACGAAGGCCTTGCCGCATTCCTGACACTCGTGCGGCTTCTCTCCAGTGTGGCTCCTCATGTGTCTTCGGAAGGATGAGGGGCAGCTGAAGGCCTTCCCACACTCCAGGCACTCAAAGGGCTTCTCTCCTGTGTGCATTCTTGCGTGGACAGTGAGGTAGGAAGAATGGCGAAAGGCTTTCCCGCACTCCTTACACTCGTAGGGCTTCTCCCCAGTGTGTGTTCTCATGTGGATCCTCAGGGCCGAGGGGTAAATGAAGGCCTTCCCACATTTCTTACACGCGTAGGGCTTCTCTCCGGTGTGTGTCCTGACGTGGACCGTGAGGTGGGAGGCGCTGATGAAGGCCTTGCCACACTGCTTACACGTGTAAGGCTTCTCTCCGCTGTGAGTCCTCAAGTGCTCCGTGAGGGATGAGGAGCGGCTGAAGGCCTTCCCACACTCCTTGCATTCATACTGGATCTTTGCAGGGTGATCTTTCACGTGTGCTCGGAAGGAGGAGGGACAGCTGAAGGCCTTGCCACACTCCTTACACTCATAAGGCTTCTCTCTGCTTTGATTTTTCACGTGTGTATTAAGGGAGGTAGGCAGATAGAAGGCTTTCCCACACTCCAGGCATTCGTAGGGTTTCTCTCCAGTGTGTTTCCTCATGTGGATACTCAAGGAGGAGGGGCAGTTATAAGCTTTTCCACACTCCTGGCATTTGTAGGGCTTCTCTCCCGTGTGTGTTCTCACATGTACGGTGAGTTTGGAAGACTCGCTGAAGGCCTTGCCGCAGTCCTTACATTCATAGGGCTTCTCCCCGGTATGAATCCGTATGTGGATGATGAGGTGAGAGGAAGAGCTGAAGGCTTTCCCACATTCCTTACACGCATACGGCTTGTCTCCACTGTGAATCCTCTTGTGTTTGGACAGGGAGGAGGAGCAGCTGAAGGCTTTGCCACACTCCTTACATTCGTAGGGCTTATCTCCGCTGTGAATTCTTTTGTGTTCTGTGAGGGAGGAGGAGCAGCTGAAGGCTTTGCCACATTCCTGGCACTCATGGCTAGTCTTTCCCGTGTGGATCTTCATGTGTGCCCTGAAGAGGGAGGAACAGCGGAAGGCTTTCGTGCATTCCTTACAGGTGTAGGGTTTCCCTTCACTGGGAGTGTTCATGTGCTTCTTAAAACAAGCGAGGAAGTGGAAGGCTTTCCCACACTCCTTGCACCGATAGGGCTTGCTCCCCGTGTGAGAGCTGATGTGGACCTTAAGCGATGGATGATTCGTGAAGACCTTGCCACACTCGTGGCATTCGTAGGAACTGACTGCAGTCACGCCCTTGACATTCGGGACTTGGTTCAAGGTGTGTCCACGCCGACGCTCCTCATATTTGTAGGAATTCTCCGTCACGTGACTTAAAGATCAAAAGCACTTTATTAGTAACAGGTCTGTACCATTCTCAGTGAATCTGTCTACTTTCTGCCCTGTCTGGTTGTATCAGCTGAAAGTTCTCACAGGAGGCCAGCACTGCCACTGAGCTTTTGCACTATGGGATTTTCCTGGTAATTGTTCACAACTGAAGCATGTGCGTCAAATGTCCAATAACCAAGTATCATTTGTGGGAGAAAATAGATTGGCAAAATTATTTGTGAAATCACAATGTTTGATAAATTTCAGGACTCTTTTATGAGTATCACTCACCTCAGCTGTCTCTCCTGGTTTTTGTTCCAATAATCACTATCATGGTATTCCCAGATTTCATGTAAAATGGAAGACCAAGAATCATTCCTTTTGAATCTTAGAGTTTTCTGTTCATGAGATGCTTTTTCTACATAAATATCTTGCAGAGCAACTGGTTCCTTAGCTTTTGATTGTATTCCAAAGGCTGAAACACAAAAGGGAAGGCACCTGTACACTGAGGACTTTGAGCAGTCTGGCTGTTTCCACCAGGGTTGAGATGGTTAGCAGCTAAGAAACAGGGCAGGTACTGGGCACAGTGGTTAGGCTGGTTTGGGAGTGCTTGGGTGTGAGTCCCAGCTTCCTGTTAATGAACAATGCAGGAGACAGCAAGGATGGCCCAAGTGCTGGCTTCCCACCACCCTTGGGTGCACTCCGGAGGGAACTGCCAGCACCTGCCTTTGGCCTGGCCGAGCGTTGGCTGCTACAGGCCTGCAGAAAATGGACCAGTGATGGAAAGAGCTCTTTCTGCCTTTCAGGTAAATCAAAAATGAATAGCAGTGTTTTTAAATGTAAGAAATAATTCTAGGGGGAGTGAAACTGCTGGCAAACAAGCAGACTAGTATGAAGAGAAAGGACAGGAGGGAATGGAGCTCCATGCACATAGGACTCACAGAAAGGAATAATATGGGAGGCCTTGGCTAAGCACATTAAGGCATTGGAGCAGCAGCCTCCTTGGATAAAACAAGGTTGTGTGTTTGCTTTTATCTGGTTTACTTTTATTTTGATTTTTTTCCCTCAACAAAGACCGTTTATCCCAAGGATTCTTGCCTTCCTGGTGCTCCACGGGACAGACGTCCTGGGTAAGTCTTCCTCTTGCTGTCTTCGGGGTCTGCGCTTGTAGCTCCTGGGAGATGAGCTGGGGTGTGTGCAGCAGGTACCCTGAGGGAAGACAATGCAGAACCACAGGCATTTCTGTGAGATAGAACCAAAACCCGGGCTTTCCTGTATGCCAGAGATGGTAACGCTGAGTTCAACTGCAACAGAATGCCAAGTTTGTTTTCAAAAGAGCAGTGGGTCAGGGATAGGCGGATGAAACCTCTGATTCCAGAACTGATGTGACAGTCACAGCTCAATTACACGGTTACTACAAGCTGATCAGTGCTGGTCCTATTGAACATAAATAATCTCACAGAATGCCAACTTGGAACAAGGGCACGCTGAGATTGTGACAAATTTAAAGGACAAGGCTACTTCACAATGATAGTTTAAGGACAGACCCAGCAAAAAGTTCTACACGACCTACATCATGCTCAACAACAGAACTGCCTCTACTTTCTGTCCACACCTGACATGACCACCTGTGTCACAGCTGTTCAGGCTCCACTAAAGCCCCCCGGGCCCCGTGTCAGAGTTCCTGGATCTCAATCCAGCCTCCACGTAACAACCCAACTCCCCGCTCGCACATACTGTGGATGGAGTCCTGGGCGCCTGGCTTTGGCCTGGCCCAACTGCAGCTGTGGTGGGTATCTAGGAAGTAAACAGTGTTTGTGTGCCTTTCCAGTAAAAGTAACCATGGGTCTCACTTTTGTGAACCCAAACAACAATGAATGGAAAATACTCAGGAAAACATCATATCTACACTGGAAATGTATAGACTTTTGTCTCCATGTCATTATTCCCTGAACAAGATAGTACAGCAACTATTCATATAGCATTTGCATCATATTAGGGATCAGAAATAGATCTTTTGTGTTTGAGACACACAGGAGGCAACATGTGCCTCCCTCCAAATCTTGTTATGATATCGGCACTTTATCCATCTGACGTTAAAAAAAATCAGAAATCATCTAGAGATGTAAAGCTGGCGGGAGGATCTGTGTGGAGTCTGCGCAAACACTACCCCCTTTTTGTACAGGACTCCAGCGTGCACGGAGTTTGCCCTCCACAAGGTGTCCTGGAGCAAATCCACATGGACACCAAGGGATGACAGTCGAGTCAGCTGGTCTTCCACAGGAAGCAAAAGCATTGCAACAAGTCCTTCCCGCATATAGTGCTGGACCAACTGGGTATCCATAAGCCTGGAAATGTGTCCACACTTTTCACAAAGATTAGCTCAAAATGAGCCACAGACCTAACCCTGATACGTAAGACTAGAAAACTGCAAGACAGTGGGAGGAACTGGCATTACACTGTAGTGTAACACATGCAGCTGCCGTTTGTAATGCCAGCATCTCACACTGAGGTTAGCTGGCCACACACCCATGTGTTCCTGGTAGCCTTTGGGCAAACAGCCCTGATGCAGTAAAAACCACGAGCTTCCTCCACATGCTGCACAGTGGAGCATCAAGTCTACACCCACACGTCCAGGACCCAACGAGCCTCAGGGCCTTCAGTCCCAAGGAAAAGGAAGGGCCGGCTCAACGCATGGCTGTCTGTCTTCACAGTGTTGTCCCCTGAGACCTGGGAGCACGCTGGTCTCACGGACCAGTGCATCCTCATTCTTCAGTCGACATGCAAGCAGTTAGCAGAATGTTGTCCTCTGGACAGCCACATGGCTGCTCCTCTTACCGAGTGAGGCCAGGTTCCGGCAGGTCTCCAGCATCACCTCTCTGTAGAGGTTCCGCTGAGCAAGGTCCAGCAAAGCCCACTCCTCCCAGGTGAAGTCCACGGCCACATCCTCGAGGACCACAGAGGCCTAAAACATCCCACAAAGACAGCTAAGAAAGGCGCCGTTCCTCCAACATGTGTAAAAGGATGTGTGGGGTGGACAACATTTGGGAACTGAGAGTCCATTTTTGAGATGTTCAGAAGATTCTAGAACATTCTCCACATCTACTCTGAGATTTGGATGTCACCTCTCTTTCTCCCTTTCTCCCACACACATTTCCACACTGAACCAATCTTGTCACATTCATTTGATAGTTCTCAGAGGCCAATGCCATGGCAAAGCAGGCTGAGCCTCTGCCGGCAGTGCCAACATACCATATGGGCACTGGTTCAAGTCCTGCCTACTCTACTTCCCATCCAGCTCCCTGCTTGTGGCCTGGGAAAGCAGTGGAGGACGGCCCAAAGCCTTGGGACCCTGCACCCACGTGGGAGACCTGGAAGAGGCTCCTGGCTTCGGATCGACTCAGCTCCGGCTATGGCGGCCACTTGAGGAGTGAGCCAGAGGATGGAAGATCCTTATCTCTGTCTCTTCTCCTCTCTGTATATCTGGCTTTTCATTAAAAAATAAATAATCCTTAAAAAAAAGAAAGAAAACTATGCTTTTGAAAGCCCAAAATGTTTAGCATGTGGCCCAACCTAGAAACAGTTCAGAGACGGCCAGAAGCAGACCCAACGGCACGGCCACGGTCACTTGGCACCTGCCTCTGGCTTACCTGCATTGCGTTCTTCCGTAACTCACACGCTGCTCTCTCCCTCGCCATGCCGGGTCGCTCCTACAGAGAAGGTATCGGGAAGGTCTCAGTAAAGCTGGAAGGCTCCAGGCACCCCCACTCACTTCCCACGCCCCGAGCCTGACTTGCTGCAGGTCAGCTCTGTGTGACACTCCAAGACACCCAGGCACACGCAGCTCATCTGGGTAGAGGTGGGACAGCGTTCTCTTCTTTTTTTTTTTTTTTTTTTTAAGATTTTATTATTATTGGAAAGCCGGATATACACAGAGAAGAGACAGAGAGGAAGATCTTCCATCCGATGTTTCACTCCCCAAGTGAGCCGCAACGGACCGGTACGCGCCAATCCGATGCCGGGACCAGGAACCTCTTCCGGGTCTCCCACGCGGGTGCAGTGTCCCAAAGCTTTGGGCCGTCCTCGACTGCTTTCCCAGGCCACAAGCAGGGAGCTGGATGGGAAGTGGAGCTGCCGGGATTAGAACCGGCGCCCATATGGGATCCCGGGGCTTTCAAGGCGAGGACTTTAGCCGCTAGGCCACGCCGCCGGGCCCGACAGCGTTCTCTTCTAAACCTAGGAAATAGGGCAGTGGGCCTTGCTGCTTTTGCATTTAGTTGTTTAGTTTTCTTTCTTTTTTTTTTTTTGTTTTAAAGATTTATTCATTTTATTACAGCCAGATATACAGAGAGGAGGAGAGACAGAGAGGAAGATCTTCCGTCCGATGATTCACTCCCCAACCGAGCCGCAACGGGCCGATGTGCGCCGATCCAAAGCCGGGAACCTGGAACCTCTTCCAGGTCTCCCACGCGGGTGCAGGGTCCCAATGCATTGGGCCGTCATCGACTGCTTTCCCAGGCCACAAGCAGGGAGCTGGATGGGAAGTGGAGCTGCCGGGAACAGAACCGGCGCCCATATGGGATCCCGGGGCTTTCAAGGCGAGGACTTTAGCCGCTAGGCCACGCCACCGGGCCCATCTTATTTTTTTTTTAAAGAATGATTTGAAACAAAGATTTAGAAGGCAGAGTGGCACACAAAGGGGGGGAAGAAGGGAGGGAGACAAAGAACAAAGAGAATATTTTTTAAAAAAGATTTATTTAGGGGCTCGGCAGCGTGGCCTAGTGGCTAAGGTCCTCGCCTTGATCCCATATGGCCGCTGGTTCTAATCCCGGCAGCTCCATTTCCTCTCTATCCTCCTCTCAGTATATCTGACTTTGTAATAAAAATTAAAAAATAAATTAATTAATTAAAAAAAAAAGATTTATTTATTCTTATCACAAAGTCAGATGCACAGAGAGGAGGAGAGACAGAGAGGAAGATCTTCCGTCCACTGATTCACTCCTCAAGTGGCCACAACAGCCAGAGCTGAGCTGATCTGAAGCCGGGAGCCTCTTCCAGGTCTCCCATGCAGGTGCAGGGTCCCAAGGATTTGGGCCGTCCTCCTCTGCTTTCCCAGGCCACAGGAAGAGAGCTGGATGGGAAGCGGAGCTACCGGGATTAGAACTGGCACCCATATGGGATCCCAGTGTGTTCAAAGCGAGGACTTTATCCACTGAGCTAATGTGCCAGGTCTGAGAGAATCTTCTATCCTCTGGTTCATTTTGGCAAATGGCCAAAATAGCCAGTTTTGGACCAGGACAAAGCCAGGAGCCTGGCACTCCTTCCAGGTCTCCCACATGAGTGCCAAGAGCCCAAGGGGCCATCTCCTGCTGCCTTCCCAAGTGCATTAGCGGGGAGCTGGAGAAGCCGGGACATGAACCAATGCTCATAGGGGACACCAGCAGGGGCTTAACTAGCTGTGCTCTAGTGCCACCCCACTTGCTGATCTTGGGCACGATGGCCTAGTGGCGAAAGTCCTCGCTTTGAATGTACCAGGATTGCACATGGGTGCTGGTTCTAATCCCGGCTGCCCCACTTCCCATCCATCTCCCTGCCTGTGGCCTGGGAAAGCAGTGGAGGATGGCCCAAAGCCTTGGGACCCTGCATTTGTGTGGGAGACCTAGAGGAGGCTCCTGGCTCCTGGCTTTGGATCAGCTCAGCTCTGGTTGTTTTGGCCGCTTGGGGCGTGAATCACTAGAAGGAAGATCTTCCTCTCTGTCTCTCCTCCTCTCTGTATATCTGGCTTTGCAATAAAAATAAGTCTTTAAAACATTTACAAACATTGTTGGGAAAAATGTTAACAAAAAACCAGAGGAGCAGGCATGAAAATATATAGATGATGAATTTCTACAAGTAATGTGACTGTCCAGGCCAGTTGAGCCAATGAAAGAGGGAAGACTGTTCGAATGGTTTCAATCCCAGAACAGAAGACACGAATGATCGCAACGTGATATGAAAACATCCAGGGCAGCTGGGAAACAAATTATGAGAATAAGTCTGCTTCATCTTAGGAATGCAAGCTGACTAAAAAGAAAGTGTTACCAATGATTAAAATAATTCACAGAATAGGAAAAGATTATCCAGGCCTGTAGACCTCAAACAGTGACGAAGATTGGGGTCTAGTCATGAAAGAGGTTTTCTAATCCCCCACCTCAAAAGGGAACAAAGCCACAAGCCGCAGCAAGATTCCTGTTTAATGATGAAGTACAATTATTTCTTCCTGGACTAGGGGCCTGGCTACAAATTCAAACACTGCACTACTCTGAGCTCGAGGTCTTGGTAAGTGCAGAAAGAAATACAAAATGGAACATGCCAAAGGGCTAAAAAAAGTTGAATATGGCTCATGAGCAAAGTTTCTGTGAAAAATCTAATCAATCTTGGGACACATGATCATAATGAATTGTGTTAGGATCAATGAGATGTACCCTGGAGCCGGTAGGCTGGTCAAGGACTCACAACTCGGCCGGCTTCTGTGCTAGCTGGAGACAGTCTCCCACGGGTGTCCACGGGCAGCATCCAGGAGGGGTGGGCACCCAGTGGGGCCCAGGCATCCCTCCCAAGGGTGTCCACAGGCAGCCTAGAGGTGGACACCCAGCGGGGCCCAGGCGTCCCTCCCAAGGGTGTCCACCGGCAGCATCCAGGAGGGGTGTCCACCCAACGGGGTCCGTGGCCAGAGTCCAGGTGCAGGGATGGGCACCGAGGTGTCCCCCGCAGCTCACCCGCATCTGTGGAAATCCACAGGTCAGCGCAGGAGGAGGGCCGCCCGAGGACTGCCCGATCGCGGCTTCAGTCTGCTGGGCCTCGGGGTGACCCGGGGCGTGCCCTACCAGGCTTCGGCCTCGGCGTCCAGCGACCACCCGGCCAGCAGGCCAGCAGGCGGCCGGGGTCTCGGCGTCCAGCGACCACCCGGCCAACGAACACGCACCAGGAGTAGGTGACATGGCGGCCGAACCGCGCACGCGCACTCTCCGCCGTGGGGGCCGGGGGCGGAGCCTCGAGATTGACAGACAGCCGCCGGGAAGGGGCTGGGCCGGCAGCGCAGCAGAAATGCTTGGTTTTGGCCTGCCGTCCTGGACAAGGACCGGAGCAGTGGGCGAGGCCGCCGCGTAAGCAGCCTAGGGGTGCGGCTTTCTAATGTTTCAAATTGGACCACCGGAGTGGCACCCAGGGCCCTACTGGTTACAACACAGGCTGTAAATGGTGGAAGTCCTGGAAGGCTGATGCAGAGAGAGATCCGGCAGTCCTCTAGGCTACCGCGCCAGGCCCTACATGGTTCATTTAAAAGTACATTGATTCACGTGTTTTCACCTTTTACCTATTGTAAATAATATCCATACCCAAGAGTATTGTTTGTGGGGGCAGGCAATGAAGTTTTCATTTTTTGTGTGTCTATAAGTAGGATTCTGTACCTGTCACTTCAGAGCATGGGAGATGGTCAGTGGGCTTCAGCACCCGGGCCTGGCGTTTACAGAACCAAACCCTGAACAACGGAAACTGTCCCTGGGCAGGGGAGCATGAACGTATCAGACTGCTCCAGAAAAGCCCACAAGCAAAGGTGCTACTCACCTGTTACAGTGTTGGATGCATTGATGGCATCAGAAAGATTTGGGGGCTCACTTGTCCTGGGCAGAGATGACTCGTGGTAGGATGGGTCTGGGTTTGTGGCAGTATGGGATCATATCCTGAGCGGCCCCGGCCCCAAGCCCAGGAAACCCAATGGCAAGAGAGCTGACAGCAAATGTTAGCAATTTTCGCCATTAACCCAAGGTAAAGCCGCTGCACTTGTTGGCAAATGTATGGGTTGGACAGGGTTGAACAAACCTTAGCTCACTGGCATATGAGGAGCCGGCTGGAGTGCAGACCATCCTGGTCTAGGCTATCACACCTACCAGTTTCCAAGAGCCTGGGATGGGAGCAGACTGGGTAGGGTTAGACTACAGCATCCGCCAGCCAGAGTTGGGACTTGGGGCGGGGCAGGTCAGGCCAGGCTTCAGCATCTAATAGCAAAGGGCAAGACAGGGAATGGGCTATCCTGAGCTGGGTCAGAGCAGCCACTGGCATACACAAGATCTGTGGCTGGGAACAGCCCTGCTTGGGGAGATAATGGTGGTGCCACAGCTGGGTTGGGGTTCCCACTAGTGAGCACAAGAGCCGGAATAAGTGCAGCAATCTGGGCCGGACATGGCTGCAGTGTCCCTCAGCATGGATGTGGACTGGTTCTGGGATGTGCCAGACGGGGCTAAACTCCAGCACTCACTGGCATTCATGAGAGCCAGGGTAGGTATAGAATAGGCTGGGCTAGGTTTCTGCTCCAGCTGAGCCATGTGAGAGCTGTGGACCAGATGTGGTTAAGATGCAACACCCAATAGTAAGAACCGGAATGGGTGTAGACTAGTTGGGTAAGGCCACTGTTCTTGCCAGGACAAGTAGACTAATTCAGGCTGGGCCAAAGACCCACTGGTGTGCGCGAGATCTACCATTGGAAGGAGACCTGATAGAAGAGATTTGGGAACTTCTTTGTCACATTACAGTCCCTGCATATATAGTGCAAGAACCAAGGCTGGGAGCAGCATGGGATGGGCCATAGTGTGCACTGGCAGATCGGAGAACCAGGATGGGGCTCAGGACAGACAGGGTCAGGCTGCAGCACCAGCTGGTTCACATTTAGGACTGGGACTGGGGTCAGTCCAGGCTGGGGCTAGGTTGTAGAAACCAGCAGTAGGAGCTGGAATCATGTTCAGACTGGGCCAGGCTACAGCAGCAGCCAGCAAATACTAAGGGGAGGTGGGCCATACCAGACGGGCTGTAACACCCACAAATACATGAGACCTGGTGGGGGGGTGTGAGCCTCAAGAACCACCTGGAGAGTGGAAGATCCAGGGATGGAAATGGGCCGGATATGGAAACTATGGACACCTCTCTGATGGGCTCGAACTCCCACTGGTGAGCCTGGGAAACAGTGCTGGGGGTGTGCCTTGCTAGACAGTAGCGGCACCCACTGACATGAATGTGGGCTAGATGGTAGAGTTGGTTGAGTTAGGCTTCAACCCCCAATGATGTGTACAAGAGCTCAGTGGGATGTGGGGAAGATTGAACCAGTCTATGTAGATACTGGCAAGTGCAGGAACCAGGGCTGGGGGTTGGCCTGGTGGGAGTTACCAGAGATCTGACTGGGTTTGAAGCTCCTGCTGGTGTACATGAGGGGTGAGTGTGTGGTGGGCTGGGTTGGTGTGGGCCATAGCACCCATTTGTTTGCATAAGGAGAAATAACTGACCTGGTAATTGTAATTCCCAGTGTATGCACAGGCTGATGTGGGTGACTGGCAGAGATAGACCCTGTACTAGAAAACACACACGAGAATCAGGTCTTGGATCACTTCTTATTAGGTCTCTTTGGAGATCCTTCCAACCGAACTGCTAGGCTCAGAACTCTAACCATATGGAGAATTAATTGGAGGATTGATGGACTGACCGCAGAGTGCATGTGTTAGAACTGGGCCTCCTCAGTAGAAAAGGTGGAGCAGAAGACAGCATGCCCAGATGCACATGGAGGACAAGGTGGCCCATTGGAGCCTGCAGAGGACATCTGGTGTCACAGCAAAGACAAAACAAATCAACAAGTGACGACAGCAAATATCTGAGCAAATGGAATCTCTAAGGTGTACTATGTCAACCAATGGACCTTGGAAGGATTTCCTCATCCTTGGATCGGTGAAAGACAGTGTTTCAGTACAACTGAAACCACTTTAGGAAAACCCTTGGAGCAAGCTCTGCACTGGGGATCTTTGAGTTTATGTCAGGTGGCTGTTCCCCATTCCAGGGTACTGGGGTAGTTGGGCACTGGATGTGGCTTCTCCACATATCTCCCCTCTTTCTCCAGATACAGGAGGAAGAAAAAGAAAATTCTTTTTTAAATACATTTTATTATTGGTATTATTTTATAATAGTTTCATATTCCCTTATCCCCTCCCCAGTTCCCTCCCCCCCCCCCAGTTCTTCCATATCATTACTAACATATAGTTCTTCATACTTAGTCATATGTCCATCATTGCGGGCATAGACAATGGCAGAGAGTCCAGAATCCTATTGTCAAAATATAGTAAACAGTTTCATTGTAAGTCCATCTTTGTCTGGAAGTAGAAATGCATACCACACTACATCCTCACATCTGAATGTTAGTCTCCATTTCGCAGCTACTGTACATCTCCTTAAATGAAAAGTCATGATTCAAAATCAACAATAGAAAGAAATTTACAATGCCATGAAGTTAAATGACATGTTACTAGATATGACAGTCCCCATTACACAACTACTGTACATCCCCTTAAATGAAGTCATGATACTAAATAATAAAAACAAATACAAATTGGGCCCGGCGGCGTGGCCTAGCGGCTAAAGTCCTCGCCTCGAAAGCCCTGGATCCCATATGGGTGCCGGTTCTAATCCCGGCAGCTCCACTTCGCATCCAGCTCCCTGCTTGTGGCCTGGGAGAGCAGTCGAGGACAGCCTAATGCATTGGGACCCTGCACCCATGTGGGAGACCCGAAAGAGGTTCCAGGTTCCCAGCTTCGGATTGGTGCGTACCAGCCGTTGCGGCTCACTTGGGGAGTGAATCATCGGACGGAAGATCTTCCTCTCTGTCTCTCCTCCTCTCTGTATATCAGACTTTGTAATGAAATAAATGAATCTTTAAAAAAAAAATAGAAATTTACAATGCCTGAAGTTAAATGCCATGTTACTAGATATGACGTCTCCATTACACAGCTACTATACATCCCCTTAAATGAAGAGCCACAAAACAAAATCAACATCTGGGAGAAAAAAGAAATTAACAACATCAAGAAGTTAAATAACATGCTATTAAATGATTAATGTGTAGCTGAAGAAATGAAAATCAAGAACCTTCTTGAAGAAAATGATGCCACTGCATGATCTACGAGTCATTGAATGATTTAATCAGAAGGAAGTGTTTTGAAGCGATAAAACTAACAGAAAACAAAACCCATGAGATACAGTTTCTGCTGATTTTTGTTGGTGAAATGTCTCTTCTAGACAACAAATAGATGGGTTTTGTTTTTTAATCCAGTGTACTAATCTATGACGTTTGATTGAGCTTAAGCCATTTACACTCAGAGTTTAACATACATGGGTGGTAATCTGGTCCTGTCATTTTAGCAACGGGTTGTTCATTGGTTTAGTCTTCTGTTGTCATTTTACTGGGATGTTCTTCCCATTCGCCTTTGGTTTTGGTAGGTGCTATTCCTCTTCTCTGTTAAGAGAATGTATGGAAGTATCCTTTGTAGGGCAGGTTTGGAAGAGGCAAATTCTTTTAGTTTTTCTTTACTGTGAAAGAATTTTATTTCATTTTCAAAGACAAAAGAAAGCTTTGCTGGGTATGTTACCCTAGGCTTACAATTTTTTTCTTTTAGAATCTGGAATATGTCACTCCAATCTCTTCTTGCCTGTAGAGTTTCCTGTGAGCTTAATTGGCATTCTTTTATATGTCAATTGACTTTTTTTGACGTGCACATTTAAGGATCTTTTCCTTATGTTCGACTGAAGAGAGCTTGATTATCATATGTCGTGGTGAAGATCGCTTTTGATCAAGCCTGTTGGGAGTTCTGTGCCCCTCCTGGATCTTGTTTCCCAATTCTTTCTCCAGATTAGGGAAATTTTCCTTTATTATTTCATTAAATACATTTGCAAAATCAGCTTCTCTTTCTATACCTTTTGGGACTCCCATTACTTATATTTTGCCTCTTAATAGTGTCTTTCAATTCTTGAATACTTTTTTTGGCCTGATCCAGCTCTGCTTCCAGCTTTTTGTTTGCTTCCCCCTGATGACAGGAAATATCTTCCAATTGTGAGATTCTTTCTTCTGCTTGCTTCATTCTATTTTGGAGACTCTCCACTGTACTCTTAATTTGCTCTACTGTGTTCTTAATTTCTGATATACCAGCCTTGATTTGCTTTATTGCTTCCTTAAATTCTTTGAACTCTTGCATGAGCTCATTGTTGATCAGAATCTTTAAAATGAGTCTTATGGATTCTGTGTGCCCCATTTTCTTGATGTCTTCCTCAGTTAACTCTGAGGTTGGCATAGGGGTTTGCTCCTTTGCAGGGGAGTCTTCAATAATATTCATTGTGCTTTTATCTCTTCTTTTGCTCTTGGTCATTGTACTTCTGGTTAGCAGAGTCTTCTCCTTGGGGCAGGTTTCTAAGCTTTGTCATCCACAGGGCTACAATGCAATTTTACTTATTGCAGTTGATACACAACTTTTTCCTTGCAGCCACTTGCGCCACAACCTCCAGTGAGTTCCAGGTCTGGGTTCTTATCAGATTTCTACCATGGTCTCCACAGCCCCAGCCCTTGGCTCACCACTCTCCACCTCCTGTGATACCGTGCTGAGGCTGCACTGTTGTCTCTGCAACTTTTCTCCCACTTCTGGTTGGAGCAGGTCCCAGGAGTAGAGAGACACCAGGTGTCCTATATAATTAGGTTGTTGGTGGCGCTGATCTTGTTGGAACCTGTTGGACTTTAGGTCTGGGTGCACACGGACCTATTTTGACTGGTACGCTGCCACAGTCAGTATTATTTTCCTGCGGGACCAGTGCAATCACGGACCTCAGCAAGTTCTCGCAAGATCAGCACATGCACAGCTCACTATTGTCCCCTGCAGTCCCAAAGCTATTGCCACGGTACCCAAAATGGCGCCTGATATACAACCACTACAGTTCTTGATCTGCTGGCCGTCAGGTCTGAGGGCTATCCAGACCTGCATGGGTCCGTAGAATGCCACGTCGTTGCAGTTCACTGAGGCAGAAATGAGCTCACTCCCAGCTCAGCGCATGCTCCGTCCCTTCCCTTGCCCTTTCCTCCTTACACAAAATGGCGCCCAATTCAGCTCGAAGGGGCTGACTGGGCTGTGAAATCCACTCTGTTCTCGTACTGCCCGTCTGAGATCTGCTGCTCTGTCTCTGCTCCTGGTCAAATCAAATGGACCAGCAGAACGGACAGTTCTTTGTCTGGGTTCACCTCCCGAGCTCCCAGTCAGAGTCCCTTCCCAGCTGGTTGCTGGTGCAGTTCTGGATGCTGGTGGAGTTCAGATCGCCATGCTGGAGTATCAGTCTCCGCAACACAACACCGTTGTGTCCACTGCTTTCCTGTGTCTGTCAGTCTCCAGATACCCCTCTGCTGTTCTTCTGTCCGTTCCTGTTTCCTGAAATATGTCCTCTCTGCTTCATCCTGATTAAATGTTTTTCCGTCCGCATAAACGTGTCCTTACCCTATCCTGCCATCTTGATTCCCAAAAAAGAAAATTCTGAAACAATGGTTTCACCCACTTTGTCCTAACCCTCAATCCTTCCCATCCTGATCAACTTTGTAAACATCATTAAAAAATAATTACAGCCATATTAAATTATAAAGATGGTATTTCAAACAAGTATTACAATCTATTTATTTGCTATCAAAATTGGAACGTAAAATCAGAGCTCATTCATTTTCACACTCAACAGGGAAGATCAAATATAAATTGCATCTGAAAGGCAAGTTTTAAGAATACATATCCCGGGCCTGGCACGGTGGCTTAACAGCTAAAGTCCTTGCCTTGAAAGCTCCGGGATCCAATGTGGGCACTGGTTCTAATCAAGGCAGCTCCACTTCCCATCCAGCTCCCTGCCTGTGGCCTGGGAAAGCAGTGGAGGACGGCCCAAAGCCTTGGGACCCTGCACCTGTGTGGGAGACCTGAAGAAGTTCCTGGCTCCTGGCTCTGGATCAGAGCAGCTCCGGCCGTTGTGGCTCAGTTGGGGAGTGAATCATCAGATGGAAGATATTCCTCTCTGTGTATCTTTGTGATAAAAATAAAAAAAAAAACTTAAAAAAATACATATCCCAACCCTGCTATACAATACTTCCTCATGTAATTTCTTTAACACTAAGATCTTCAAAGCTTTTCCATATTCATTACATTTCATAGTAATCTTGCTAGTTGTCATTTTTCACAATCAAGGCACTGACAGTTTATTTCTGTAATACACTGCTGACTCATGACTCTTGGCAAAAATAACTATCATATATATTGCACTCAAAATATCTTATAAATTTCTTTCATACTTGTTCATGCATGAATTTTGTGAAAATGTTTCCCACTCGTTTATTAGGTTTCTTCTTCGTGAATTTGCAGATGACTTCGTTATAAATTTACCGTACTCACTACATGCATATGGTTTCCTCTGTATGAATTCTCTGATGTCTAATCAGCTCTGACCTCCGGCTAAAGGCCTTTCTGCATTTACTACATTCATAAGGCTTCTCCCCCGAGTGGATTCTCTGATGCCTAATGAGAGAACACCGTCGGTTGAATGCCTTTCCACATTCATTACACGTGTAAGGCTTTTCCCCTGTGTGAATTCTCTGATGTCTACTGAGGTCTGACTTTGCCCAGAAGACTTTTCCACACTCACTACATGTATAAAGTTCCTGTCCTGTGTGAGTTCTCTGATGTTTAATGAAATCTGATTTCTGCTTAAAAGCCTTTCCGCACTTTGGGCATTCATAAGTCTTCTCTCCTGAGTGGATTCTCTCATGTCTAATGAGATTTGATTTCCAGTTAAAGAATTTCCCACAGTCTTTACATGCGTAAGGTTTCTCCCCTGTGTGAATTCTCTGATGTGTAATGAGATCTGTCTTGTCCCAAAAGACTTTACCACACTCACTACAACTATAACGTCTTTCCCCTGTGTGAATTCTTTGATGTTTAATGAGATTTGACCTCCAGTTAAAGAATTTTCCACACTCTAAACATTCATAAGGTTTCTGTCCTGTGTGGATTTTCTGATGTTTAATGAGATTTGACCTCCAGTTAAAGAATTTTCCGCACTCTGAACATGCATAAGGTTTCTCTCCTGTGTGGATTCTCTGATGTTTGAAGAGAGCCGACTTCTTGCAAAAAACTTTTCTACATTCATTACATTCATAAAGCTCCTCACTGGAATGACTTTTCTGATGAATTACTAGGTAAGACTTGCTGGAAAAAGCTTTGTCACACACATTGCATTCATCGGGTTTCTCTCTTTGATGAGTTCTCTGCTGTGCTTGAAGGACTGACTTCTTACAAATGGTATTTCCATGCTCATGACATCGGTATGGCTTCTCTCCGGTGTGAACTGTCTGATTTCTAGCGAGGTCTGGCTTCTGATATATGAAATTTCTACATTCAGCGCACACACACAGATTTCCAACTGTACCATTTCTGTGTTTGGTGGTAAGGCAAGATGTATAACGGAAAGGTTTTTTGCAGTAGCCACATGTATGCTGACTTGCTGTCCTGTTTCTTCTAAGATCTGTCTGGTAAATAGAGCATTTTTCACTCTCGAAGTGTTCAAGGAGTTTCTCTCCAGAGTATGCTTGCTGATGATTGCCAAGGTCGGGATTTTTGGGGAAAGTTTTCTTTTCAACCTGAATTTTTTCTCCTACCATGTCACGTGGCTTATCACAGCTGTTTCTGATGCAAAGCTTCTTCTGTGTAAAGTAGATCTTCTTCCTGCTAAAGGTTTTCTCTGTCCTGCTAT
Source organism: Ochotona princeps (assembly GCF_030435755.1). Classification (NCBI taxonomy): domain Eukaryota; kingdom Metazoa; phylum Chordata; class Mammalia; order Lagomorpha; family Ochotonidae; genus Ochotona; species Ochotona princeps. Next base: position 110,818 of record NC_080864.1, on the reverse strand, counting down.
GTTCAAAAGACTGCTGAACAGTGTGCCTCCTCACATGCTGCCTGAGATTGTCCCTGCACGGAAGTCTGCTGCCAGGTACATTCAACGCATCCTGTTGTTTCTCAAACAGCATCTCATCAGGATTCCTAGAAAAAAAACCACATCCTAAATAAATTATATTCCTCAAATTTCTTTTCTGTGCAAGTTCCCATTCATATCATCAGTTTCAAATATGATCAGAACATAAGTATCTTTAACAACTTTTGTTAGAATTTTGTTTGTTAAAAACTTTTAACCCTTGGGCCCGGCGCAGTGGCCTAGCGGCTGAAGTCCTTCCCTTAAACACATTGGGATCACATAGCGCACCATATGCTTCTAATCATGGCAGCCCCATTTCCGACCCAGCTCCCTGCCTGTGGTCTGGGAAAGCAGTGGAAGACGGTCCAAAGCCTTGGGACCCTGTATCCGTGTTGGAGACCCGGAAGAGGCTCCTGGCTTCGGATCGGTGCAGCTCCTGCCATTGCAGCTGCTTGGGAAGTGGATCATCGGATGCATGATCTTCCTCTCCGTATATCCGACTTTCCAATAAAAACAAAACAAAAAAACTTCAACATTTTTGAGAGCAATATATTGTTTTTGTGATTGCAACTTGCCTGAAGTTTGTTTCTTGGCTTTCCTGATTGTCACCAAGCAGCTCATCCTTTCTGTGGGAATCTGAAATGAGAAACCATATTCTGTCACATCTAAGCATTTGTTTTCAAATATGCATGTGAAGCCACTGATGTTTATTGCTGTTTTAATGGACCAGATGTTAACATACCAGTATGATGTCTAGGTAATGTATCCTAAAAGGCAGATGATGGTTCAAGAACTTCAGATCATGTGGTACACATGAAAAGATCGATATGTAGTTGTATATTTTTTACATCAGGCTGGCCTAACTAATCGATGAAGGCATTTGTAGAATCAACATGTGCATGGAAGACATCACTCTCAATTAGAGTGCTCTTCTATTCCTACCACTCTGCTTTTCAATTTAATTAAAATACTATGCAAAAATATTCACCCCTCTCTGTTATGGTACACTGAATGGTTTTCAACAGGCATTGCCTACACCTACCTTTCATCCCCCCATTATCTCTCTAATTTAATTCTTACTAGAATGGTGCATTCTGGGGTTCTCTTGTTGATTTCTCAGCTTTGAAGAGGAGAAATTTTCCTGGATCATTTACCTGCAGTTTTATGAGTGGGACATGTGTCTGTCCCCTGTTGAAACCCACTGATTAAGTGCCTAGGGATGCCTCATGCTCCTTTTTCTCTGAACTCCATGCTGAACTGCTTTGCCCATTTTCCTAAGGAAACCTGGTATCTTCACCTTTGCAGTCCCATTAAAGTGCCAATGCAGCATCATGGGTATGATATGCAAAGTGGTATAATAAGGAAAATGGTTCTGCAACTCAGGTTGTGTTCACCTTTTTTGAAATGTGTATTCCACCTCATTGTGAGATCAACAAGTTCTTTATTCTATAATGTCCTGGTATGCAACGATCTTGATAGACTGACGCCTTGAAAGCTGTTGATTTCTCTGTTGAAAGATAAGTTGCCTCTAATTTTCAGAGAAGTCTAAGTTTTCTTGGGGCTAGTCCTTGTTTTACAATTAGATTTTAAATAGATGCGGTAATTGTCACAGTACACTAAAAAACTGCTTGTAATACTGGTAACCTGTATTTCAATACTGATTTGACGTATTTCAAATCCGCTCCTTACTCATTTATCAGAGAAAGCAGTGGAAGATGGCCAAACTACTTGCCAGCTATCAGGAAAACCAGCTGTCATTTAGGTCCTCGGGCTCGCCTCTAGCATGGCCCGAGCCACTGTGAACATCTGAAGAGTGTGCCAGAAAAAGGAAGATCGCTTTCTCTGTCCTCTCTGGAGCACCACCATTCAAATAAATACATCTTTGGGAAAAGAAAAAGGCGACTCTAAGTACAAACATCCCTCCTATGCAATCATGAGTCATCGATCAACTACTCCAGCCACGTGCTGGCAGTGAAAATCTGCGAAAACAGAGACTCTACTAAGGTGGACTATGTCAGCAAGTGAATTTTGGAGAGATTTCATTGTGCTTGGAATGGGGAGATTGGCAGCAATTCAGAATTGCTGAACTATCAAAACCACACAAGCAGTGCCCTTGCAGTATCCCCCACATGGGGACTTTGGGATGGTCAGCAGCTGAGTAGGACTTCTCCCTTTATCTCCCCCTTACCCCAGACACAGGTAGAAAAAAAGATAAAGTGGAAACAATGGTCTTACCCACTTTCCTGCAGCCCTTGACCCATCGTACATTAATTAATTATGTAAACATCATCATAATAAAATAACAATAATCATAACAAGTTAAAAAAAGCATGAATCAGAATCTACATACCAGACTGACACTGCAGGCAGAGGCTTAGCCTATGATGCCACAGTGCTGGTCCCAGGTTAAATCGGCTTTGGGAGCCACAATCTGCTAATTCCCTGGGTAAGCATATGACCACCCATTTCCATACTTCTAGCTCACTTATATTTCCATGGCTCACTTAGCACCATGAGAGTTCTAATGTCATTCAACAGAGGCTTTCTCCCAAACAACGTTCAATTTATTGTGTATTCCACTGTTCAAGAGAGACAAAGAATGAGAGACAGAGAGATACACAGAACCCTCTGCTGGCTAACTTTGTGAGTGCTTGAAAAGCTCATCATTTCCTTTATTTGCTACTTCACGTGACAGAGATGCAGAAAAATAACAAAATGATCCATAATGACCAATCAATCATTTACTAGCTCTCAAACATATGCAACTGCATGGACTGTATCTACCAAATAGAGAAATATAATTCTAACACCTCAGGTAAAATAAGACAGTGCCTCTCTGCTGGCCATTCACAAGCACTGAAATAATCAATCATTGGAAAAATAATCTGAAGGAAAAACGTGTGAATGTAGGCTGAGGAACAAATGAGAAATTCCGGAATACATCTACCCTAGGAAATAACCATTGTAATCAGAGAGTGCTTTAATAGTTGGCATAAATCTGAGAAAATATCCTCTAAGAGTACAGAAATCTGACACAATATGACCTAAGAGGAGAAAAACTGGAACATACAAACACACATGTACATAAATATACACATATGATTCTTGGAGACTGTAGAACGCCTGTGTCTGATGCATGACATCAGCTGTCCTTACGGATGAAACTTAAAAAACAGAAAAAACATTGAACTAGAATTCTATCACCATTTCCTGAGCCACCTTTCGGCCAACCTGCTGCCCAGCGTGTGCTCACTTACCTGAAAGCTGACAGTGTCCAGATTTTTCCACTGGCCATAGCATTTCTCCTTGCTCCAACTTGAAGATCACAGTAGGCGCGGTCATTTCACACCCTGTGAATGGGAAATTATGCTAGATGCTTGTGAAATCACTACCCGGGGGACATACACACAGCAGAAAAGCTGGGTTCCGGGATCTGTGCCACAAAAGGGCTAACACGAATGATTTACTGGAGGGCAGATACATTCTTTATAGACTCAAACATTGGAATTACCAGGCTCTAAACTTTATAAACCGGTCTTTCTTTCGTCAACTAAGAAGGCAGTCTGCTTGGGCATGACAGATGTTCACTCACCCACGGACAGCAGATTGCGATAGGTCTCAAGCATCACCTCCCTGTACAGGGTCCTCTGGGCACTGTCCATGTGCCGCCATTCCTCCTGGGTGAAGTCCACAGCCACGTCTTCAAATGACACCAGCACCTATAACGGCACACTTCCCCTCAGCTCCGGCTCACACACACACTGAGACTGCACCCTCCCGATCATATTTAATTGGCATCTTCTATGCATGCAGTCTACATCGCAATCTATATGACAATATAAGGTAAAAACAAAATGAAGATTTTGTCCTGTATTCAGTTTGTAATGCCAAAAGTACAATAGAATATTTCTTCTTATTCTGTCACTGATTGTTTAACGATTCTGAAATGAGTTCACTGTGCAACTTGCAGACATAAACATATGACATGAAGAGCATGGTAGATGAGATAAAGAAGACACATGATTAATAGTGGTCAGAATAAGAAAACTGAGTAATTTTTGAAGGGATTTTTAAAAATTTATTTTAAAGATTTTATTTTTACTGCCAAGTCAGATTTACAGAGAAGGAAAGACAGAGAGGAAATCTTCCATTTGCTGCTTCACTTCCCAAGTGAATAGTCAGAGTCGAATCATCCGAAGCCAGGAGCCAGGAGCCTCTCCGGGTCTCCCACACGGATGCAGGGTCCCAAGGCTTTGAGCCATTCTCCACTGATTCCCCAGGCAGAAGCAGGTGGCAGGAAGAGAAGTGGAGCAGGGATCCCAGCTGTTAGTTGCAGGGCAAAGATTTAGCAACTAGGCTACCATGCTAAGCCCTGTAGAATTCTTTAAATTGTACTAAAAAAATGTTTAAACATTTTGATATATTCATAAAGATGCTCAAATATTTTTGATATTTAAAAAAGCTTATAAAGCAATATTACTTGTCGGTGTCCCTCGTCCTGCGAGTGAAGCTCCGACACGGGTGTTTGCTCTCAAGAGGATTTACTGAAGAACAAAGTGAGTACATAACATAGAACAAGAAATCCCAGTATAAAACAGGAAGGCAATAACCACAGCATCTTCACTGACTTCCTCCTTGGTTCTTCTTCTTTGTTCCCCCTCAAGTTCAGCTTAAATCCCTTACAACAGCCAATCCTTCTAAGATTGCCTGGCCACGCATCAAACACACCAATCACAGTTCTGATCACACGCGCCACCATGCAGACTGCATGAGACCTAGAACCAATCTTCCGCAACTTCCTTAAACGTGTTTACTGCAATCGTGCTGTAAGGAAGCAATAGCAAGCGCCATCTTGGGGTGTAGTCCCGCTCTCCACATTTATTGAATTGCAATTTTCTTATTCAAACTTGGAAAATTGAAATGTTTGAAATATTTTAAAATATTTTTAAACTTGCATAAGTGAGTACATTATTTCCTACACATCATGCTGGAATTAAATACACGTATCATAAATGTTTATAATAATTACTTTTGAGATTTTAAATAATAAAATATTTTCTGCTTTCTGTCTTAATTTTAATTCCTATATAGTGAACTACAAAGTTATTAGGGAGGGCCCGGCAGTGTGGCCTAGCGGTAAAGTCCTCGCCTTGAATGCGCCGGGATCCCATATGGGCGCCGGTTCTAATCCCAGCAGCTCCACTTCCCATCCAGCTCCCTGCCTGTGGCCTGGGAAAGCAGTGGAGGACAGCCCAAAGCCTTGGGACCCTGCACCAGCGTGGGAAAACCAGAAGAGGTTCCTGGCTCCTGGCTTTGGATCGGCGCATACTGGCCGTTGCGGCTCCGTTGGGGAGTGAATCATCAGATGGAAGATCTTCCTCTCTGTCTCTCCTCCTCTCTGTATATCTGACTTTGTGATAAAATAAATAAATCTTAAAAAAAAAAAAAACAACAAAGTTATTAGGGAAACAAACTGCAGCCTCATTCGTAACTATTATTTTTTAATGTAAAGGTCTTTTTCTTATTAGAAAGTCAAATACATGGACAGGAGAGGCATGGAGGAAGAACTCCTGGTCTTGGTACGGTGGCCTAGCGGCTAAAGTCCTTACCTTGAATGCGCCGGGATCCCAGATGGGCACCGGTTCTAGTACTGGTGGCCCCCCCTCCAGCTCCCTGCTTGTGGCCTGGAAAAGCAGTGGAGGACGGCCGAAAGCCTTGGGACCCTGCACCTGCATGGGAGTCCTGGAAGAGGCTCCTGGCTCCTGGCTTTGGATCAACTCAGCTCTGGCCATTGTGGCCACCTGGGGAGTGAATCATCAGACAGAAAATCTTCCTGTCTGTCTCTCCTCCTCTCTGCATATCAGCTTTTCTAATAAAAATAAATAAATTACCAAAAAAAGAAAGAAAGAACAAACGAACTAACCGAGCGCCCATATGGGATCCTGGTACATACAAAGTGAGACTTCAGCCCTTATGCTCTCGCGCTAGGCCCCGCAAACTCATACTTTAATTCCATTTCTCCACCACTGTCTTCAAGTCCCTTTGCATGGTGAGACTCTGCTGCTCATACAATCAGTTCCCAGCAGCTAAGTCTCAGTCAGTCATGCAGAAACATACATACAAGGAAATGTCAACCTGCAACCAATCAAGCTGTTTCTATATATATTTTGTTAGCACTTTCATATTCACTGGTTATCTGGTTACTTTTATAGTTATTTACTTATTTTAATATGTAAAAAATTTCTGTAGCTGATATACATAGTTTTAAGAACAGAATGATACTTCTTTCACATCTTCCCATACACTCTCCTTGATGTAATTCTTAAACTTTTGAGAGAGCATGTTCTTAAAGATTGATTTATTTTTATTGCAAAGTCATATACATATAGAGAGGAGGAGAGACAGAGAGAAATCTCTTCTGTCCGAATATTCACTCGCCAAGTGAGCACAATGGCTGGTGCTGTGCCGATCCAAAGCCAGGAACCAGGACTTTCTTCCAGGTCTCCCACATGGGTGCAGGGTCCCAAGGCTTCTAGACTGTTTTCTAGACTGATTCTAGACTGTTTTCCCAGGCAGGGAGCTGGATGTGAAGTGGAGCAGCTAGGACATGAATGGGTTCCCATATAGTTTCTCAGGGAGTTTAAGGCAAGGATTTAGCCACTGAGCCATCGCACTGGGCTTGAGAAAATATATTTTGAATTTATATTGCCATGAAGATCTTAATTTTCAACGGTGCCATCCACAGTGACTGAATTAATCTACAATCCCATCAACATTGTGAAAAAGTGCCTCTTTTCCAACATCATCATTAGCATTTGTTACCTTTTGTCTTCTAAATAACAGCCATTCTGACAGGGTTGCAGTGACAGCTCATGTTGATTTAGATTTACATATCCCTAATGGCTACTTAGGTTGAGCAGATCTGTTTTGATAGCCATCTACTGGGGTCCTTTGATCATTTCATCATTAGATTGGAGATTCTTATGTTGTTAAGGTCACATGGAGATTAAAGAACAAAATTGACAATTTGAACACACTTTGTCATGCTATTTGCCAAATCTTTCAATGAATGTAGAAAGTGAAGTAAGGAAGGGCCCAGCATGGTAACCTAATGGCTGAAGTCCTTGCCTTGAATGCACCTGGGAGCCTATCCCAGTTATGGGAGATCTTTTTCTCTGTCTCTCCTCTCCATTAATCCGACTTTCCAATAAAAGTAAATAATAATAAAAAAAGTAAAATCAAAGGTCAAAATGGGGGAAAACTACAATGAGATTTCATTTTGAGGAAAATGCTTTTGGAAAGCACTCTATTAATATGAGACAATAGGGCCCGGTGGCGTGGCCTAGCGGCTAAAGTCCTTGCCTTGAACGTGCCGGGATCCCATACGGGTGCCGGTTCTGGTCCCGGCAGCTCCGTTTCCCATCCAGCTCCCTGCTTGTGGCCTGGGAAGGCAGTCGAAGATGGCCCAAAGCTTTGGCACCCTGCACCCATGTGGGAGACCCAAGGAGGCTCTGGGTTCCCGGCTTCGGATCGGCGCAGCACAGGCCGTTGCGCTCACTTGGGGAGTGAATCATTGGACGGAAGATCTTCCTCTCTGTCTCTCCTCTCTGTATATCTGACTTTGTAATAAAAATAAATAAATCTTTAAAAAATATATGAGACAATAAATTCAAAGTACAATCACTGGGAGCAGCATCCCATGCTGGCAGCAGTTTCAGTCCTGCTTTCTTCACTGTGATACAGCTTCCTGCTGTGGCTCAGGAAAGGAGCAGAGGATATCACAGAAGATCAAACCCTTGACCCTGCACCATGTGGTAGATCTGCAAGAGGCTCCACGTTCTTGGCTTTGGATTGGCCCAAGCTCTTGCCATTGCACCCTTCTGGAGAGTGAAAGTGGAAGCTCTCGGCTGTCTCCTTTTCTCCGTAACTTTGCATTTCAAATAAAAACAACACGTAATGGGGAGAGCCCTGTGATTTAGCAGGTAAAGCCACTGGCATCCCACATGGCACTGCTTCTTCTCCCGAATGTTCCAATTCAGATCAGGTCCCTGTTAATGTGCCAGGAAAGGAAGTGGAGGATCACGCAAGCATTCGTGTCTTTGTACCCAAGTGGGACACACCAAACCCCTGGCTCATGCTTCCGGCTGGCTCACCTCTGGCCGTTCTGGACTTTTGGGTAGTAAGCCAGCTGATGGTGGATCTGGCCTCCGTCTATCTCAATGGTTCTGCCTTTAAGACCAATAAATAAATCTTCAAAAAGCACCTGCAAGGCATTGTAGCATAGCAGGTTGTTACTTGCTGCTCCATGTCCAACGCAGCTCTCTACTAATGTGTGCTGTAACACAGTGGAAAATGGTCCAAGATTTTGGGCAGGAGACTTACATGGGAGGCCCAGATGAACCTCTTGGTTTTTCTCTTTGACGTAATCCAGTTCTGACCATTGCTACTACCTACTGGAGAATGGACTAGCCAACAGCATATATGCCTGTCTCTCTCTCTGTCTTCTGCAACTCAGCTTTTAAAAAAAACAAACAATACTTAATAAAAGATCATGCAGCTGATTCTAATTTCCACACATTCCTGGAGCAGCTCATGAGTGTAGTATAACCTCCAAATGCTATTAGGAACAAACTGCTATTTCAGTAATTACGAAAAAGAAAAACTGGGAACTTAATAACTAGTGTGCCTTTTTCTTTCTTTCTCATACTCAGTAACTCTTACCACTGCAAAATGTTGCGTGTTTATTTCTAGGCTGGTACTAAAGCGCTTTCATGATCTCATCTATAAGATCAATAAATACAATTTCAGACTTGATATCCCAAAACAATTAATGAATTCTTAGCTTCAATTTGAATCATGGCATCAGAAAGCCTAGAGAGTTACAATCAGGTTTCACAGCTCTAACGCCTTAGTCATGACACTTTACAGGGTTTACCACAACTTGTTTTTCCTTTTTCAACTAAAAAAACCCCTTCAAAAACCCCTAAGACGCAACGTAAAGAAGCTGAGAAACAACTTACCGAAGGAGTGTTCATGCTCTCTGGCTTTGGAGACATTTTGTGGCCGCTCCCCGGCTGCTGCCGAGCCCGGCGTCCTTCGGATGGCTCCCGCGGGGCAGCGAGCGCACAGGGTGACCGAGCCCCCCGGGGCCTCTCCCGGACACACGGCCAGCGAGCTGCCGACGGAGCCCGGCCGCCCGCACCGACCCCGCCGCCCGCACCGACCCCGCCGCCCGCACCGACCCCGCCGCCAGCAACGATCCCTCCGCCTGCACCGAGCCCGGCGCGTCTGTGACGACAGAGCAGCCGCAGCCAATCGGCGCGCGCTGGGCTTAGGGGCTGTACCTCGGGTTCGGGGCGGGGCTTCGCCTCAGGCCTGAAGCGGCCGCGTCTTCTGCAGCTCGAGCCTTTGCCCGGCAGGGGGAGCTGTTGCCTCAGCGCGTTCCCGCGCGGGCCGCCTTCCCTCTCCCTCTCCTGATCCGATCCTCTGACGTCACAGGCGCGCCGGGCTCGGTGCGGGCGGCCGGGCTCCGTCGGCAGCTCGCTGGCGGTGTGTCCGGGAGAGGCCCCGGGGGCCCGGCCGCCCTGTGCGCTCGCTGCCCCGCGGGAGCCGTCGGAAGGACACCGGGTTCGGCAGCAGCCGGGGAGCGGTGAGTGTGTGCGGCCGTGCCGTCAGGCCCGCGGGCCCTGCGACCCTCAGGCCTCCCGTGTGTCCCGGTGGCGCGGCGGGAGTGGGCGAGTCCTGGGAGGCCAGTGGGTGTGGGTCCTCGTGTCCGTGGGCACGGCGTGTGCGGCCCAGAGCTGCAGCCCTCACCCCGGGCCTGCGGGGTCCGCGTCGGGTTTGTGGTGTGTAGGGACAGCGGCGCAGGGACTCCGGGGGTGGGAGAGCGGTGCTGTGGCCTCGCGGCTTCGCCCCCAGCCTGAGGGGTGGTTGGCAGAGCGCCCTTGTGGAGAAGTGAGGGGAGCGCAGAGGGCTGAGCCGACGTGGCTTCCCGCCAGTTGCCTGAACTGACTTCTGATGGCTTCTCCTGTGGTACCACTGTTTCCCTCTGTGTAAGTTCTCATCATGGGGAAGAAATGCCCCCGTGAGATGTGGAGGGGTCAGTCAGGTCCCGTAGAGAGCAGTGAGCCTGGGAATACGTCTCTAAATGTGCAGAACGCTTCCCGATTCTGTATATACTACCTCAAAAAATAAAAACCACATCATGTATTAACTCTGCCTAAGAGTAGGTAGGAAGAAGGAAAATATCTTTTAATTTTGCATGTCTGTTCAGCATTCTTTCTCCTCAGCGCATTTCCAAACAGGCCTGACCTTCATGTTACTTGGGCTGTGTGCTAACTCAGCCATGGTCCTCAGCCTAGTGGTCAGAGCAGGTGGTCACTAGGCCTCTGCCTGGATGATGAGTCAGTAAAACAGGAGCTATAAGTTCATGGTCACAGGTGCTCTTGGTAGCCTCGACCCTTTGTCCTGGACATAGATGAGGTAAAGCCTGACTGAGGGTGTCAGTGCCTACCATTTACAGAACAGAAGGGATATACTCGCAAGCACTTTGATGTTTCAAGCTCAGATGGAGAGAAGAAAAGCCCCAATTCCTTCATCAAAGGAGGGCTGATACATTTATGCACTAATGCTCGATTCTGAGACAGGAACTCTGAAGAGGCCATGTGGGGAGAACCCAGTGAAGTTACAAAGGCTACAGATACCCTGAAAAATCATGAAGAATCTGCTCCTAAGGGTGGAAAGTATGGTTGTCATAATAATCTCATACTGTATGCATGTATCACATCACTACATTGCATTGCATTCAACACAAAGTATTGCATCAATTCAAAAATAAAATAAAATCATTTCAAAATGCATAAGGAAGTAGGCAGCAGGCCAGCTTGCAGTTCGCACCTGACAATGTGAAGCAAGATTTTCTCAGGGGTGGGCTAAATCCCAAGCCCAAACCCATCTTTCCTCACGTTGCCTGCTTTTAAAGACTAGCCACACCCTGCTGAGAGCTCTAACTACATACCCTGTTTTAACTCAGACTTCTCAAAAGCCTGAGAATTTAGTGCACAGTTATCCATTGTCATCCAGAAATTACTGATGCCAATATTGACCCTCAGAGTTTTCCTGGGTCACACAACTATTAAGTGATAGAACCAGGATTTGAGCATAAGTAAGCTTGTTTCTAGAAATAGATGATTTAACTACAAGGTTCTAGTCTCATAACCACCAATGGCCATGAAAAGAGCTGTATGCTAATTATCATTCCAAATACTTAATGTGTCTTATTTTAATATTCACCAGTCTTTGATATTGGTACTTTTATCATCATCATTTGATAAGTATTTTTTTTTTTTGAGCCAAATGCCACATGGTTTTCCCAGAGTTACAGGGCTAGCAGGTGCACCATCACACTCCATATTTTCCACTCTTAAAAGGGCTCAGGGTCTAGAGTCTCAACTATATATCAATGAGTTCGAATTCTGGTGGGGGAGAGTGCATATAAATTTATAAGTGTACTTGTCACTGATTTGATTAAAATAATTACTATCTTTAAAAGATTCATTAAAATTTTTTTTTAGAGATTCATTTGTTTTTATTTAAAGGTGAGATTTACAGAGAGAAGGAGAGAGAGGATATTCTGTTTGCTAGTTCACTCCCCAGGTGGCTGCAATGGCCAGAGCTGATCGAATCTGAAGCCAGGAGCTTCTTCCTGGTCTCCATGGGGGTCCCAAGGCTTTGGGCTGTCCTCTATGCTTTCCCAGGCCACAAGAAGGAGGCTGGATGGGAAGTGGAGCAGTCGGGACTAGAACCAGTGCCCATATGGGATCCCAGTGGATGCAAAGGTTGGACTTTAGCCACGAGACTATGTTGTTATTGTTTTTTGTGCTCAGTCTCTGGCCCAATGATGTATATGTTTTAAAGATTTATGTATTTTTTATTGGAAAATGAGGTAGAGAGGAGGATCTTCTCTCTGATGATTCACTCCCCAAGTGGCCGCAACGGCCAGAGTTAAGCCAATCTGAAGCCAGGAGCCAGTTTCTTCCAGGTCTTCCACGCATGCGCAGAGTCCCAAGGCTTTGTGCTATCCTCGACTGCTTTCCCAGGCCACAGGCAGGGAGCAAGGTGGGAAGCAAGGCTGCTGGGATTAGAACCAGCGCCCATCTGGGATTCTGGTGCATGCAAGGTAAGTTCTTTCGCCACTAAGCTACCTCACTAGGCCCAGACCCAGTGATCTTAAGACGTTAGAAATGTACTGAGACAAAGGACTACATATGATTTTTCATAACGTGCCCCTACCAGACAATAGGCAAGTTTATGCTAAAGAGAAGGTAACACCTGCTATCTGCTAACTTTAGCCGCACATAGTCTGACCCATGACTCTAAGGCCCCTACTAATTCCAGATGAAGAAAGATTGTAATTGCTTTGCAATTAGTTCATAGTGATAAGCTGGTATTTAGCAAACATAACACATTTGCTCTTAGAAGTGATAACAAAGGCCCAGCATGACAACCTGTTGCTAAAGTCCTCGCCTTGCACATGCTGAGATCCCAAATGGGTGCCAGTTCTAATCCTAGTGGCCCTGCTTCCCATCCAGCTCCCTGCTTGTGGCCTGGGAAAGCAGTCGAGGACGACCCAAAGCCTTGGGACCCTGCACCTGTGTGGGAGAGCTGAAGGAGGCTCCTGGCTTCATTATAGCTCAGCCTCAGCCACTGCAGCCACTTGGGAAGTGGATCATCACAGGGTAGATCTTCCTCTCTGTCCCTCCTCTCTGTATATCTGACTTTACAATAAAAATAAATTAAATAGTTTAAAAATCAGTGCTAACAAATGAATTGCCCACAGGTCACACCCTGAAGTTGGTATTGAGTGGTTGTATAAAAGAACTGAGATTCTGGAGGAGGCATTCCAGGCTGTTTGGAATCACATTTGCACAGTTTCGGCTGTTTTGGATTCCCTCGGTCAGTGGAGTGAGCCCCCTGGGCTCTGTGTCCTCAGCCAGAGTGATCCCCAAGACCTGGGAACCTGGATAAGCTTCTGAGTGTGAGCCCCTTGTGAAGTGTAAGCTGACTGCTTCCCAGAACTCATTTTCTGTCATATTCTGTACTTTCATTTATAGTATGTCCACTCGTGTAGAAATTACATGCAATGAGTTGGATGTTACCTCTTTGTTATCTTGTATGGAACCTGAGTTTATTCAATGATCTCAGAACGATAGAAAATTCTTGACATCTTTATTTTCTGCAAGTTTCAGTAGGACTGTAAACACCATAAACCAGGTGAAAAGGAAAAAAAACCCTTCAACAGTTCAGGCCTTGATTTCTTGTAGCTCTGTCTCCACAGGTGACCCATTCCTGGCTCTCTTTGATGTTTGATGTTTTTGATTGCTTCAACTTTATTTCTTTGGTTGATGCAGTACAACAGTCTAGGCTACTCTGTTACTCGCATCTGCATGCAGGTTCAAGACCTACTGCTGCACTTCCAACTCTGCTCTCTCCTAATGAGTCTGGGAAAGCAGCCTAAGGATTCCCAAATGTTTGGGCCCCTGCACCCATGTGGGACATACAGAAGAAGCTCCAGTTTGCTTGCTTTGGCCTGGCTCAAGCCCAGCAATTGCTGCTGTATATGGAGTGAACCTGCAGATGGGTCTCTTTTCCTCTCTGCTTTTCAAGTAAATAAATAAATAAGTGAATAAATAAACCTTTGAAAATCTATTTATTTGCAAGCAGGAGTTACAGAGTAATAGAAACAAATCTTGTACCCACTTGCTGACTCCTCTGATGGCCAGAGAGGCCAGTGCTGGTCCAACCTGGAGCCAGAGTCTGGAGCTTCCTCCAAGTCCCTCATGTGGACAGTAAGGGCCCAGGCAAGTGGACCATCATCCACTCTTTCCCAGGCCATTAGCAGAGAACAGAATTGAAAGTGAAACAGCTGGTTTCCTATGGGATGCTAGGCAATCGACAGCTCACATGTTACAAGGATGCCCTTTTAGTTTTGTTATCAGTGACAATAAATATATATTTATATATCACAAAAATAATGTTATATATTATATGTTATAGTTTTATGTATAAACATTGCATTATAGTTTTTATGTATGTATGTAAATAATTATATAATGTATATATGCCACTTTTTGTTTATCATATACTAATGAATGGTGTTTTACATGTTGGTCAATATGTTAGAAATTAAAGATAAATCTGATGCTGTAGCAGGTGTTTTAGGGTAGAAGGATTATTGTCTTAACATTTTCTGCATTCGCTTATTCTCCATGTGGTTTGTCTCCATTTTGTTTGTCTAATTTTAACTGATGTCTGTGTGATAACATTGCTAATTGGCAGTTACCCTTGGTTGGGTACTTTTACTGTTTCATTAACTTATACTGATTACTGCCAATGGTTGTGTACGTTTACTTGCTGTTCTATAGAATTTTCTTTTACATAGTTTGATGCTGTATCTGTGATCACTGGCTAGAAGCATGTGGTCTTGAACTCCCAAGTACAAAAACAGGTTTATTGTTTTTTTGTTTGTTTAATTTTGTTTTTATTTTGATGATCTTTACATAGTTGATTAGGGCTCAAAGAGTCAAGGTCTACAGGAAAGTGGGTAAGACCATTGTTTCCACATTCTCTTTTGTCCTTCCTATAAGGGGGGGAAGGGGACAGACAAAGAGAGAAGCCACACCCACCCTCCCAACCATCCCAGGTTCCCATGAGGGCCAAGCTCTACGCGCACTGATTAAGCAGTAGTTCTGAATTGCTGCCGATCTCACCATTCCAAGCAAAATGAAATCTCTCGAGAATCCACTAGCTGATATAGTTCTCTTTAGAGTCTCTGCCCAGATTTTCACTGCTAACACTTGGCTAGGGTACTTGATCAGTTTGTTCTGTGCTCTGTTAATGGTAACAGGTGTCCAATGCAGGCTCCAATGTACTACAGTATCTTCCAATGCATCTGGATATGCAGACTATTGCTCCGTCTGAGCCATTGATGTCACTCAGTTTTGACACATGGACTCCGCAGTCAGACCATGGAACCTGCACTTCTCTTCATGGTTGGGATTTTCAGTCCTACTGTTCGATTTGGGGGATCCCCAAAGAAACTTCATCTTAGGTGACCCCAGACCTGATTCTTGGGTGTGCTTGCCAGTACAGAGTCCAGCACATTCTGTCACCCAATCAGCCTAGGCATATGCTGGTGATTGCAATTGCTGGGTCAGTTCTGCCTCAAATCCGTTCTTCTACACCAACCAATGGGTGTTGCAACCCAGCTCAGTCTTGCCCATCACACACTCGGCCCTCACGTACACCAGTGGGAGCTGCAGCCAAGTTGGGGTGACTCCCAGTAACCCTCACCAGGCCTGCCCCCTGCCCTGGTCCCTATGTTTGCCAGTGTGTACAGCAGACTGGTCCAGTCCCAAATTCCATTCAGTTCTCATACATGTCAATGGGCATTGAAGCTTAGTTCAACCCAGCCAGCCCACTATCCAGCCCACATACATGCTGCTGGATGCCGTTCTGTCCAACCACCCCATTTTTCTTTACCATAGATTTTATGATAGGATAATGTTTTTTCTATGGTACATTGCAACTTGTTTGAGAAATAGTCTTTGAAATAATAAGTTACTGGGCCCGGCGGCGTGGCCTAGCGGCTAAAGTCCTCGCCTTGAACGCGCCGGGATCCCGTATGGACACTGGTTCTAATCCCGGCAGCTCTACTTCCCATCCAGCTCCCTGCTTGTGGCCTGGGAAAGCAGTCAAGGACAGCCCAATGCATTGGGACCCTGCACCCGCGTGGGAGACCTGGAAGAGGTTCCTGGTTCCCGGCTTTGGATCGGCGTGCACCGGCCCGTTGCAGCTCACTTGGGGAGTGAATCATCGGACGGAAGATCTTCCTCTGTCTCTCCTCCTCTCTGTCTATCTGACTTTGTAATAAAATAAATAAATCTTTAAAAAAAAAAAAGAAATAATAAGTTACTGTTTGACAGTAACTTTTTTTTTTTCTCAAAATAAGTAGTAACTAAGTGTTTGGGTAAGCTAAGGATAACTTGAGTTTGGTCACTATAAAGTTCGTGAAATTGCTGGTACTCTTTCAAGGAGGTCTTCCTAGCTACTCTCATCTGTAAGGTATTGTTCCTGCCCAGGGAAGCTTACTGGTTTTGTTTCTCCAGCCAATGTGTCTGGTATCCTGTGTCCATTTCTGCCCTGACATTGCTCAGCATAGTGGAGACTAGGAACGAGCAAGACCAGTTCTCTCATAACTCTCTCCATTCACCTTCCCTTCCAGGTGGAGCCCTGAGGCTCACAAAATGTCTCCAAAGCCAGAGAACATGAACACTCCTTCGGTAAGTTGTTTCTCAGCTTGTTTTGCATTGCGTTTTAGGAGTTTTGAAGGTTTTTCAATTGGAAAAGGAAAAACAAGTTGTGGTAAAAATGACTAAGGCATTGGAGCTGTGAAACCTGATTGTAACTCTCTCTCCAGGCTTTCTGATGCCATGATTCAAAATGAAGCTAAGAATTCATTAATTGTTTTGGGATATCAAGTCTGAAATTGTATTTATTGATCTTATAGATGAGATCATGAAAGCACTTTGGTACCATCCTAGAAATAAACACTGAACATTTTGCAGTGGTAAGAGTTATTGGGTTGGGCCCGGCGGCGTGGCCTAGCGGCTTAAGTCCTCGCCTTGAACGCGCCGGGATCCCATATGGGCGCCGGTTCTAATCCCGGCGGCTCCACTTCCCATCCAGCTCCCTGCCTGTGGCCTGGGAAAGCAGTGGAGGACGGCCCAAAGCCTTGGGACCCTGCACCCGCGTGGGAAACCCAGAAGAGGTTCCTGGTTCCTGGCTTTGGATTGGCGCACACCGGCCTGTTGCGGGTCACTTGGGGAGTGAAACATCGGATGGAAGATCTTCCTCTCTGTCTCTCCTCCTCTCTTTATATCTGGCTTTCCAATAATAATAAAATCTTTGAAAAAAAAAAGAGTTATCGGGTCTAAAGAAAACCACATTGGTTATTAAGTTTCCAGTTTTTCTGCAGAACTACCTAGAGAGTGCATGATCTTGGGAGTGGGAGTCGGCCCAGTAGGGAAACAGTGGGCACCTCCTTCTTGGGTTGCCACTCCCATTGTGAGCATGAGAACTAGTACTAGAGGTAGGCATGGCTAGACAGAGAGTGGCACTGACTGGTACAGTGTGGACTGGATAGTGGGGTGGTTGAGTTGAACTAGGCTTCAATGCCCATTGACATGTATGAGAACTGAATGGAATGTGGGACTGGACCAGTCTGCTCTACACACTGGCAAACATAGGGACCAGGGCAGGGGGCAGGCCTGGTGAGGGTTACTGGGAGTCACCCCAACTTGGCTGCAGCTCCCACTGGTGTACGTGAGGGCCGAGTGTGTGATGGGCAGGACTGAGCTGGGTTGCAACACCCATTGGTTGGTGTAGAAGAACGGATTTGAGGCAGAACTGACCCAGCAATTGCAATCACCAGCACGTGTGTAGGCTGTTTCGGGCAATGGAATGTGCCAGACACTATATTGGCAAGCACACCCAAGAGTCAGCCTGGGATCACCTAAGATGATTTTTTTTTTTTTTAAAGATCTCCCCAGCTGAACTGATGGACTCAGAACTGCAACTGTGGAGAGAATTACAGGTTCCATGGCCTGACCATGGAATGCATGTGTCAGAGCTGGGCCTCCTCAGTGGCTTAGACAGAGCAATGGACAGCATATCTAGATGCACATGGAGGATTTGACAGTACGCTGGAGCCTGCAGAGGACACCTTTTACCATTAACAGAGGATGGAGGACAGAAGAAATTGATCAATACCCCAGTCAAGTGTTAGCAGTGAATACCTGAGCAAATTGGTAGGCTGAGTATGGTGTCTCTCCTTATCCCCCCTTTCCCCCAGATACAGGAAATAAATAAAGAGAATGTGGAAATAATTGTCTCAACCACCTTCCTCTAGCCCTTGACTGTTCACACCCTAGTCAGCTATGTAAAAATCATCAAAAATAAAATTTTTTTAAAACAGTTTCAGGCCCAGTGGGGTAGCCTAGCAGCAAAGTCCTTGCGTTGTACCTTTGGGATATCACATGTGGATGCCGATTCGTATCCCCCTGCAGCCCCACTTCTTATCCAGTTCCCTGCTTGTGGCTTGCGAAAGCAGTTGAGGAAGACCCTAGGTCTTGAAACACTGCACATACGTGGGAGACCCAGAAGGAGCTCCTGGCTCCTGGCTTTAGATCAGCGTGGCTCTGGCCATTCCGGCTTCTTGGGGAGTGGATCAGTGGAAGGAAGATCTTCCTCTCTGTCTGTCTATCTCTCTCTTTTTTAAGGTTTATCTTTAAAGATTTATTTACTGATTTAAAAGGCAGAGTCACTGAGACAGAGGGAAAGTCAGATCTACTCTCTGCCAGTTCATTCCTCCAAAATCCAGACTGGCCAGAGGTGAGCCGGTCTGAAATCATGTACTGGGAGTTTCATCCAGGTGTCCCACTTGTGCACAGGGACACAGTCACCCTCCACTTGCTTTCCAGGCCCGTTAGTAGGAAGCTGGATCAGAAATGGAGCATTCAGGACATGAACCATTGCCCATGTGGGATGCCAGTGGTTTTACCTAATAAATCACAAGATTTTCCCCTATTGTATGTTCTTTTTATTTGAAATGCAGAGTTACAGAGAAAAAGAGAGACAGTGAGAGATCTTTCATCTCCAGGTTTACTCACCAGATGCTTGAAATGGCCACAGCTCTTACCATTGCTGCCCTTTCGTGAGTGTACTGACAAATGCAAACCCATTCTGCCTCTCAAAAAAGAAAGCAAATCAGTAGACTGTGCCCATAGGCTTTACGGTGGCTGTGGAATCATCTTACTTGGTCCTGCCATGGCAACTGTAGCTGTGACTGAAAATTTAGTATGTCTACTGCAGGCTTATTTTATTTTTAAAATTGCTTACATACGAGCCCGGCGGCGTGGCCTAGCGGCTTAAGTCCTCGCCTTGAACGCCCCGGGATCCCATATGGGTGCCGGTTCTAATCCCGGCAGCTCCACTTCCCATCCAGCTCCCTGCTTGTGCCCTGGGAAAGCAGTGGAGAACGGCCCAAAGCCTTGGGACCCTGCACCGTGTGGGAGACCTGGAAGAGGTTCCTGGTTCCCGGCTTCGGATCGGCGCGCACCGGCCATTGCGGGTCACTTGGGGAGTGAATCATCGGATGGAAGATCTTCCTCTCTGTCTCTTCTCCTCTCTGTATATCTGACTTTGTAATAAAATAAATAAATCTTTAAAATAAAAAATTGCTTACATAGTGGAGAGGAATTCCCCCCCTGTGAGTCTCCAATAGGCTGGTGTGGGTTGAGGTATGGAGGAAGGTGGGTGGGACAAATGTTTCCTTTTTTTTTTCCCTCCTGTGTCTGTCGGGGGAAAGTGCATGGGGGAATTTTTTACTGCAAACTACAGCAGCCCCCTCGGGGAGTTGGGGTAGGGGGAAAATGGTGCTTTTCCAAGGTCTGTTGGTTGACAAGTACACCTTAGTATCATCTACAGGCCCAGAAACAGATTACAAAGCTTGACCAGGAGAATTGTCCAACCTATTCGGTTTTCCTACCTCTGACGACCTATCTCCAGTGTCCTCTGCTGGCCTGGATGAAGTGGCTGTTGTGTCCCAGATGTTCTGTTTTCCAAACCAACTCCCAGCTAATGTGCCTGGGAAAGCAGCAGATGGTGTGCATCTGGACTTGCTGTCCACTGCACAGGTGTCAGCACGTGAGGAGGCCCAGTCCCAGTACATGCACTCCATGGTTGGATTACACATCCTGTGATTTTTTTTTTTCCTCCTGTAGCCAGGGTTTGAGTCCAGTGGTCTAGTTGCAGAGACTCGTAGAAAACCTTGTCTGGGGTGATGTCAAGTCATCAAGGTCAGGTTCAGTACATCACTACTTGCACCAGCCAGTGCACATACCAGTGGGTGCAGCTGCCTGGTCATTTCCGTCTGTCATGTGAAATGATGGGTTCAGCTGCCTAGCCTAGCCCGCCACAGGCCTGGTCCTCACATATGCTGGTGAGTGCCACAGCGCACCCCAGTAACCCCCGCTGAGGTGGCCTCCAGCCCTGGTTTTTGTGTGTGCCAGCATGTGCTGTGGCCTAGCTCAGTCTATGCCACATACCATCTGGCTCTCATGTACTTCCATGGATGCTGCAGGATTAGCTCAGTCTGACCCATCCCCAGACCTGACGCACCCGTATGCTGATAGGTGCTGCCGCCTTGACCGGCCTGGCCTGCCGTCAGCCCTGGCTCCCATGTTCACCAGTGGGAGCTGCAGCCCAGCAGGCAAGTGCATTACAGGCTAATTATAAGCTGATAAATTTGGGTGACCCTTTGTAAAGCTCACAAATAAATAACCAAATGTCCCTAGGCATAAAAAAACAGCTCCTTCCCTTGCAGAGGATTACAGTAGACTTCTGTAGGTTAGCAGTGCATTCCTCAAGTTAACTAAGTGTTCTCATTAGTTCCTAAAATGTGCTTCCTTTGTATAGGGTTTCTCCAAGTTGAACCGCATGCTTCTGTTAGAAGTGAGACTTGCAGTGAGCGCAGTGACAGTGTAGCTAAGTCTGTGTGTTCCATGAGAGTGGAC
The DNA here is from genome assembly GCF_030435755.1 of Ochotona princeps. Taxonomy (NCBI): domain Eukaryota; kingdom Metazoa; phylum Chordata; class Mammalia; order Lagomorpha; family Ochotonidae; genus Ochotona; species Ochotona princeps. The sequence goes on along the minus strand of NC_080864.1, from coordinate 90,128 downwards.
AGGTCAAGGTTTGACAAGAAAGCTATACAATGAGTGTCAAGAGACCACAGAATTGTTTGTGGATGTTTTAAGAGTTGGGTTTAGATCCCCTGTGCCAGCTCACCAATACGTATGAGGGATGTTTCAGGATTCGGTGGCCTTTGAGGATGTGTCCGTGAACTTCACCCATGAAGAATGGGCGCTACTGAATGCTTCACAAAAGAAACTCTACAGAGATGTGATGCAGGAAACCCTCAGGCACTTGGCCTCTGTAGGTAAGGATGGAGGTTTTCCTTCACCTAAGTAATAAGACAACAGATTATGTCTTGCTCATCATCACTGTTCCAGGCTTTGGAATTTGAAAATGGAGTAGAGGTGGTAAATAAACCAGCTGAGCTCATATCTCATCGTGGACTGTGATTTTATTTTTCTCCAATTTTGATTAACTTATAATGGTTTTTTGGGGTCTCCACTTTAGGACAAAAATGTCAAGACCAGAATATTAAAGATCGGTGTAAAAAAGAAGCAAGAACTCTAAGGTGAGTTGCACTCAAACAAACAGACAAACATACACAACAGTCAAGTCTTAACTTCGTATGGAAGTTAACAAGAAATTTTAAAAACCTAGCAGCCACATAAACCCAGGCTGTGTTCTTAACAAATTTCCATCCAGGGCCCAGCGCCGTAGTCTAGTGGCTAAAGTCCTCACTTTGCTTGTGCTGGGATCCCATATGGGCACTGGTTCTAATCCCGGTGACCTACTTCCCATCCAACTTCCTGCATGTGGCCTAGGAAAGCAATTGAGGATGGCCAAAGGCCTTGGGACCCTGCAGCCGTGTGGGAGACCTGGAAGAGGCTGTTGGCTCTGGATCGGTGCAGCTCTTGCCATTGCAGCCACTTGGGGAGTGAATCATTGGATAGAAGCTCTTCCTCTCTGTCTCTCCTCCTCTCTGTATATCTGATTTTCTGCGGGGTCGGGGAGGAATCCATACAAAGTATTTCTCAGTGACAAAGATGTTCAGTATGAAAAATATTTTACTTGGAAACACTATTAAGAAACCACATATAAGTGGGGAGGTATTTGGCCGAGCAGCTAAGTTGTCATCTGAGATACTTGCATTCCATATTGGAGTGCCTGCGTTTAAGTTCTCACTCTGCTGCTGAGTCCAAATTTCTGGAATACCTTGTGAAGCAAGGTATAAGGCTTGAATTGAGTTTCCAGTTTCTGGCTTTGATTTGACCTAGCCCTCTGTTGCTGGAATTTGAGAAGGGAGCTAGTAGATGAACTGTGGGGAGGTTTGTGCCTCTTTCTTTCTCTGCCTCTGTTTTTGTTGTTGTTTGTTCTGTTTTTTAAAAAAAAAATTTGTATTTTTATTGGAAAAGCAGATTTGACAGAGAGAAGAGACAGAGAGAAAGCTCTTCCATCTGCTGGTTCACTGTAATGGCCAGAACTGAGCCATCCAAAGCCAAGAGTTTCTTCAGGGTCTCCCACTCGGGTGCAGGGTACCAAGGACTTAGACCATCCTCTACTGCTTTCCCAATCCATAAGCAGGGAGCAGCTGGGACACAAATTAGTGACCATGTGGGATTCCAGGTGTGCATTGTGAGCAATCATACTAGCCTGGCCTCTCTGATTTCTAGACTGTGTATTGATAATAGCTATGGGGAGCCCTCTTGTAAAGCAGAGTATATTCACTTCCAAACAATTGAAATAAGACTGAAAACCCAGTTTCCCTGAAAATGATAAAAATGTAATTGATACTTGTTAATAAATATAGAATCATAAGAACAACTTTTATTACTGTGCTTTTTTTTTTTTTCAAACAGAAGTTGTATGGTAGAGAGACTCTGTGAAAGTGAAAAGGAGAGTCAGTGTGCAGACACTTTCAGGCAGATTCTAAATCTCAGCCTGAGCAGGAAGACAACTGGAGTGAAGCCTTATGAATGTATTGTGTGTGGGAAAGACTACATGCTGCACTCCTCCCTCGTCAGGCACATCAGATGTCATACTGGATATAAGCTAGAAGGCCTTAAGTTTGGAGGAAAGCCTTACAAGTGTAAGGTATGTGGGAATGCCTTCAGTTACCTCAAATCCTTCCAAATACATGAAAGGACTCACACTGGAGAAAAGCCCTACACACTTCAGCAATGTGGAAAAACCTTAATATACCACCAACCTTTGCAAACGCAGGAACAGACTCACACAGGGAAGAAACCCTATGAATGTCAGTACTGTGGCAAATCGCTCAGTTCTTCCAGTTCTCTCCGAGTTCATGAAAGGATTCACACTGGAGAAAAGCCCTATGCATGTAAGAAATGTGGCAAAGCTTTCAGTTGTCCCAGTTCTATTCAAATACATGAAAGAACTCACACTGGAGAGAAACCCTATAAATGTAAGGAATGTGGGAAAGCCTTCATTTCCCACACAAGTATACACACACACATGATCACACACAATGGAGACAGACCTTATAAATGTAAGGACTGTGGGAAGGCATTCATTCATCCCAGCTTTCTACGAGTACATGAAAGAATTCACACTGGAGAGAAGCCCTATGCATGTAAACAATGCGGCAAAGCCTTCAGGTGTTCAACTTCCGTTCAGATTCATGAGAGAACTCACACTGGAGAGAAACCTTATAAATGTAAGGAATGTGGGAAATCCTTTCGTGCTCGCCCAGCCTTCCGAGTACACCTGCGAGTGCACACGGGGGAGAAACCTTATAAATGTAAACTGTGTGGAAAAGCCTTCAGCCGTCTCAGCTACTGTCGAGTACATGAAAGGACTCACACTGGAGAGAAACCCTACAAATGTAAAAAATGTGGAAAGACCTTCAATTACCCTCTGGATTTGCAAGTTCATGAAAGAAATCACACTGGAGAAAAACCCTTTGAATGTAAGGAATGTGCAAAAGCTTTCATTTCTGTTGAAAACTTTCGAAGACACATGATCACGCACACTGGTGAAGGGCCATATAAATGTAGGGTATGTGGGAAAGCTTTCGGCTATCTCAGTGCTTTGAGAACGCATGAAAGAACTCACACTGGAGAGAAGCCTTATGAATGCAAGCAATGTGGGAAAGCCTTTAGTTGTTCGGGTTACGTAAAGATACATGAAAGAGCTCACACTGGAGAGAAACCTTATGAATGTAAGGAGTGTGGAAAAGCCTTCATTTATCCCACCAGCTTCCAGGGACACATGAGAGTACACACAGGAGAGAAACCGTATAAATGCAAAGAATGTGGGAAAGCCTTCAGCCTTCGTAGCTCCTCTCAGAGACATGAAAGAACCCACAGTCAGGAGAAGCTTTATGTATGTAAGCAGTGTGGGAAAGCTTTCCGTTTGTCTAGGTCCTTGCAAAAACATGTGACAACTCACACTGGATAGAAACCAATGAGAATGTTTCCCATTTCAATAATAATTCCAAAGTTGTAAACTCCCCAGTGTAGAGAACTGAATGAATGTAACATAAAGAGCTAGATGCAAGGTAATCCAATAGTGTACAATATTTTATCAACTGTGATCTACTTTTGCTACGAGACTTTGAGGTGAGAACACTTTGTAAGATTGTGTTAGGATAGTTCAAGGAGAAAGGCTTTCTGTTGAAATCAAGATTTTATTTTAAAGCCATTGCTGATTGAAGTGTAAATCTAATAAACAATTAGACTTAATATATGATTCTTTTTATTCTCTCGGAAAAAAAATGAGTGATAATTTTTGAGCTTTCCCTAAGGAGAGTATATGGGAGGCACTGAATGAATGGTTTTAAATAATTCTGGGCACAGTAGCCTAGCGGCTAAAGTCCTTGCCTTGCATGCGCCAAGATACCATATGGGCACCAGTTCGTGTCCCAATGGCCCCACTTCCCATCCAGCTCCCTGCTTGTGGCCTGGGAGGGCAGTTGGGAATGGCCTAAAGCCTGGGGACCTTTTGCCCAAGTGGGAGACCCGGAAGAAGCTCCTGGCTCCTGGCTTCAAATTAGCTCAGCTCTGGCCGTTGCAGTCACTTGGGGACTAAATCAGCAGACAGAAAATCTTCCTGTCTCTCCTTTTCTCTGTATATCTGACTTGCCAATATACATAAATAAATAAATCTTAAAAATAAAAATAATTCTCCTTTATTGTGAAAATAATTACTACTTCCTCAGTTTCTAGGACATACAGCCTTATCCCTATCTTTGTTTCTATTGCTGGCATAAAGTGGTGGGTATACATAGTTATCAGAATTTTTAATAGTTTACCATAGATCATGGATTTTCATATTTTGTCTTCTATTGAGATTTACATAATAGACTTTGAATTAAGGAAAGACATTTGTGGTAAGATGACAATCCAGAGTTGGACATAACCTTCTTCATTTTCTAGAATATCTTCCCTTTATGGTTCTGTGTTAAAATTCACCAATAAGCTAATAACCATAAGATTTTTCTTGTCAAAAGTGAAGATGGACAAGTGCTTGGCATTGAGTTTTAACAGTCATTTCTTGTAGTTTCCTGCTAATGTGTACACCTAACAGTACCAATTGGAGAGAAATAAACGTAAAGAATGTGGGAAAGTAGCAAATAATGGATCAAATAATTGGATCCCTTCCACCCATCTAGGAAACTGAATTCTGAGATTGGGCCTCATCTCTCTGGCTACTGTGAGAATTTAGGGAATGAGACAGTGCATGGGAGATATGTCTGTCTCTGTTGCTCAGATAAACATTAAAAATAAAAACTCAGAGGAAAATGTGATCCTATTTAAATTTTTTAAAATTCAATTTTTAAAAATTAAATTAGATACCAGAACCAAGCCAAGGTATAGGCTCTTGGTACATAACTGCTTCCTGTCAATTTTCCTGTTTACCCCTCTGCCAAATCAAGAGTATTTGACTCTTATTAATCAACAATTTGACTCTTATTTTCAAGTAGTGCAGGTTTCTTTTTTTTTTTTTAAGATTTGTTTGTTTTTCTGCGTGTCTCTCTCCCTTCTGTTTGGAGAGGCACCCCACCTCCCGGCTTCCTTTCCGGAGGTGCTTCCCCTTCCCTCTCCCTTCCCTGCTCACCTGGTCCCTTTGCAAATAAACTTTTCTGTCTGAAAAAAAAATTTTTAATTTTTCTTGGAAAGTCAGGTATATACAAAAAGTAGAGACAGAGAGGAAGATCTTCCATCTACTGATTTCACTTCCCAAGTTGCCACAACAGCCAGAGCTGAGCTGATCAGGAGCCAGGAGCCAGGAGCTTTTCCGAGTCTCCCACATGGCTTCAGGTTCCCAAAGCTTTGGCCATCCTCTACTGCTTACCCAGGTCAGAAGCAGGGAACTTGTGTGGCCACCAGGTCACAAGCAGGGAAGTGGGGGCCATCAGGATTAGAACTGGCAACCATATTGAATCCCGGCGCATGCAGGAGAAGGACTTTGGCCACTAGACTACAGAGCGGGGCCAAGATGTGCAGATTTCTACATAAATATTTACAGACTCCTGTTGCATTTTATATTGGCCTCATGCCTACTAAGGAGCTAACTTGAGATATCATAGAAATGTTTAGTGGAATATTCTCTGAAGCTGTGTCTTTGTTTAGGTTGTACTACTAGGAGATCTAATTTGTATAGCTCTGTTGTTAATAACTTAGTAATTCTGTGTTGTTGATTCTACAGTGACACCTACAAGGGTGAAGCAGAACCAGGAGAGTTCATTCTAATGCATTGTAGGATGACTGCTTGCTCCCAGAGTTTTCCTGTTCACAGAATTGTGGGTATGCTTAATTACTGCTAAATACTCCCAACACATATAGTTCATCTCTGTCCTGTTGTATAGGAGTAAAATCTGCATTTTTTATGAAGCAGTGCTGCTGTGTGTATTTGTCAGAAATATCAGATGCTCTTAATTTGTGTATTAACAAATCCTGTGTCTTACATTTGCTGAGCAAATACCTTTAAGTTATCTCATTGCGTTTATTTATTTGGGAGTTAAAAGAAAGAGGGACACATGTCTTCCATCCATCCGCGCACTTCACCAATGACAGCTGAGGTTGGGCCAGACTGAAGACGGGAACTTCACTGGGCTTTCCAACATGAATGTAGGTCCCAAACACTCAACTGTTGCTTCCCTAGGCACAGTGTCAGGGAGCTGGACTGGAAGAGCGCAGTCAGGATATAAGTCATAAGTGATGCCAACACGGCAAGCAGCAGCCTCACTGTGCCATTCCAGCTCTTCCCATGGAGATTTTAAACAAATGGGATCAAGATCCTCATAGATTTATTTTTTTATATTCATTACAAAGTCAGATATACAGAGAGGAGGAGAGACAGAGAGGAAGAGCTTCCGTCCGATGATTCACTCCCCAAGTGACTGCAACGGCCGGTGCTGTCTCGATCCAGAGCCAGGAGCTAGGAGCTTCTTCTTGGTCTCCCAAACTGGTGCAGGTTCCCAAGGCTTTGGGCCGTCCTTAATTGCTTTCCCAGGCCACAGGCAGGGAGCTGGATTGGAAGTGGGTTCACTGAGACATGAACTGGTACCCATGTGGGATCCTGGTGCATTCAAGATGAGGACTTTACCGCTAGGCTGCTGTGCCAGGCCTCCAAAAAACCCTAAAGATTTTAAGCAAATATTATTGGTGGGATGACAACAGAAACAGAAAACAAGAAACAAATGGGATGTTCAGAATTGCAAAGATGGCTAACATTTAAAAATCAATCATGTATGAAATTTATATGGAAGACAAATACAATGACATTAAGTATTAAAAAGCTGTATGTTAAAATACAGCTTATAATCGGAAAAAGAAACGATTAGCAGGTTAATAGATAATAGGATTTCCTTATTATAATTAAAACAGACTGCAATGAATCTATAATGATCAGCATTACTGCCCAGCAAGGTAGCCTAGTGGCTAAAGTCCCGCCTTGCACCTGCTGGGATCCCATAAAGGCGCAGGTTCTAATCCAGCTGGCCCCACTTCCCACCCAGCTCCCTGCCTGTGGCCTGGGAAAGCAGTGGAGGACGGCCCAAAGCCTTGGGACCCTGTACCTGCGTGGGAGACCCGGAAGAAGCTCCTGACTCCTGACTACGGATCGGCTCAGCTTTGGCCGTTGTGGTCACTTGGGAAATGAACTAGCGATGGAAGATCTGTCTCTCCTCTCTGCATATCTGACTTTCCAATAATAAATCTTTGAAAAACAGCATTGCTAACATTTAAAGCAGCGAGTTTTTACTGTGAGTGGACTGGACAAGACTTTCTCTTTGAACTTTGTCAGACATTGTGCTGGACTTATAATTGAGAAAGTCAACAAGAAAAGTAAATTTTACACATAGTCATCAGCTCTTAAGCAACAGAACTGTCATGTATACTGATGACCCTATTTACAGATAACCCTACACAATGGAAAACCAAACTTAAGCTCATGATAGAATTAATATTTCTGGGTAGCAGATTAATATAAATCATTCAGTTATGTCACACCAATAAGAAACAGATTTGGCCAACGATTAAAATACAAAATACAGACTAGAAAATTAACATCAGTAAGAGAAATGGGATGTAAAAGGCTAATTTATGCCATATCTTCAAATATTCTTCAATTCTATATTTTAAAAGTCTAATGATGTAACACACACACACACAAAAGCCAATACTAAGGAAAGTCCCCGAACGCAGTGAACATTCGGTAACTAGTGATCACGCCTTAGTGGCCTCCAAGCCTTCACACAGATCCGGAGCGGGGGAGGGAAGGCGGCCCGCGCGGGAACGCGCTGAGGCCACTGCGCCCCCTGCCGGGCAAAGGCTCGAGCTGCAGAAGACGCGGCCGCTTCAGGCCTGAGGCGAAGCCCCGCCCCGAACCCGAGGTACAGCCCCTAAGCCCAGCGCGCGCCGATTGGCTGCGGCTGCTCTGTCGTCACAGACGCGCCGGGCTCCGTCGGCAGCTCGCTGGCCGTGTGTCCGGGAGAGGCCCCGGGGGCCCGGCCGCCCTGTGCGCTCGCTGCCCCGCGGGAGCCGTCGGAAGGACACCGGGCTCGGCAGCAGCCGGGGAGCGGTGAGTGTGTGCGGCCGTGCCGTCAGGCCCGCGGGCCCTGCGACCCTCAGGCCTCCCGTGTGTCCCGGTGGCGCGGCGGGAGTGGGCGAGTCCTGGGAGGCCAGTGGGTGTGGGTCCTCGTGTCCGTGGGCACGGCGTGTGCGGCCCAGAGCTGCAGCCCTCACCCCGGGCCTGCGGGGTCCGCGTCGGGTTTGTGGTGTGTAGGGACAGCGGCGCAGGGACTCCGGGGGTGGGAGAGCGGTGCTGTGGCCTCGCGGCTTCGCCCCCAGCCTGAGGGGTGGTTGGCAGAGCGCCCTTGTGGAGAAGTGAGGGGAGCGCAGAGGGCTGAGCCGACGTGGCTTCCCGCCAGTTGCCTGAACTGACTTCTGATGGCTTCTCCTGTGGTCCCACTGTTTCCCTCTGTGTAAGTTCTCATCATGGGGAAGAAATGCCCCCGTGAGATGTGGAGGGGTCAGTCAGGTCCCGTAGAGAGCAGTGAGCCTGGGAATACGTCTCTAAATGTGCAGAACGCTTCCCGCATTGCCAAGGCCTGAAAAAAAAATTTGGGAAAAGACTCCACTGGAACAGGTCTCTTGTTTCCTCTACCAGTATTTTGTCTGGATTGTTTCAGTATGACAGGTCTAAATGTGGCTTTTCTCAATATTAATTATCCATTCTTAACAGTCAGAAATGCTGCAAGTTTTAGCATGAGTCCATTTTCCATTATTTTAAAATATGTAAATCACATTACAGATTTTTTTTAAAGATTGATTTCTTTATTGGAAAGTCAGATTTACAGAGAGAAAGGGAGACAGAAAAATCTTCCATCTGCTAATTAAATCCCCAAGTGTCTGCAATGGCTGGATCTGATCCGTTCTGAAGCCAGGAGCCAGGGGCTTCTCCTGGGTCTCTCAAGTGGGTGCAGGGTCCCAAAATCTTGGGCTGTCCTCCACTGCTTTCCCAGGCCGCAAGCAGGGAGCTGGATGGGAAGCGAGGCAGCCAGAGCGTGAGCTCGCACCCATGTGGGATCTCTTCATGTGTCAGGTGAGGACTTTAGCCGCTAGGCTCTACCCCAGTTCCTGGTGATTACATTTCTAAGCATGAATAAGCCACACTAAAGCACACAATTCATGTAAACACATATCATAGAAATCTGTGTGAAGTTTCTTTTTTGAACTTGAAATGTGATTACAATTTTCCGGGCCTGGCATGGTGGCCTAGTGGCTAAAGTTCCTAACCTTGCTTGTGCCAGGATCCGATATTGGTGCTAGTTGTCATCCCGGCTGCTCCACTTCCCACCCAGCTCCCTGCCTGTGGCCTGGGAAAGCAGTAGAGCACAGCCCAAACCTTGGGACCCTGCACCTGCGTGGGAGACCTGGAAGAAACTCCTGTATTTGGATTGGTGTTGGTTCGGCCATTGCAGCCTCTTGTAGAGTGAACCAGTAGTTGATATTTTTCCTCTATTTCTCTTTCCCCTTGTTAATCTGACTTTCTGTTTAAAAAAAAAAAGTAAAAATTTCTCTAATGACCAATGTATATCTTCATTTGATAACATACAGATCAACCTAAAATATGTAGTTTACGTATAATATTTTTCTTTGTGATCATTTTTTATAAATAAAGTATTCATTTAAAAGGTAGATCTTCCAGCAAGGAGAGAGAGATTCCATCCACTGGTTGATAGGACCCCTAGATGTCAGGGCTGTTCCATACTAAATCCAACAGGCCTTCCATCTAGGTCTTTTAGGAGGTTCTGGGAGCTTAAGTACTTATCCATCCACCACTGTGTTTCAGGCACGTTAGCAGGAGACAGCATTGGAAATGTTGAATAGCTAAGAGACAAAAGCCAGCCATTGGGATTTCAGTGTGATCTGCTGCAAGCAGCAGCCTAATTTCTCACATCACAACATTCAGTCCTCTGAGTCTAATGGTTTGCTCTGGCTCTTGCCTCCAGATACAAGCCCCAGGCAGGAGCTGAAGTCTAGGAAAATACTTTTAAATTACTTGATGTCATATTCACGAATAACCCATGAGCTAAATAAAGCAAATAAAATGGCAGAGTCAGGTGTCATTGGGAACTGGGAGGTATGTCACCTGGAGCAATGACTAGAAAGCTGTATACAATAAAGTTTGTATTCATTTCTTCTATGCAAATTGGACAAAATTACTCTGATAGAAAGATGTCTACATTCTGCAAAATTTCAGTATGTAACAGTAAATTGTGTTCTTTCTTTTAAGATTTATTTGTTTTTTATTTTTTTGTTAATCTTTTTTTTTTTTTAAGATTTGTTTATTTTTATCACAAAGTCAGATATGTAGAGAGGAGGATAGGGCGGAAGATCTTCCATCCGATGATTCACTCCCCAAGTGACCGCAATGGCCGGTGCTATGCCGATCCAAAGCCAGGAACCAGGAACTTCCTCCGGTTCTCCCACACGGGTGCAGGGTCCCAAAGCTTTGGGCCGCCCTCGGCTGCTTTCCCAGGCCACAAGCAGGGAGCTGGATGGGAAGTGGAGCCGCCGGGATTAGAACTGGCGCCCATATGGGATCCTGGGGCGCGTTCAAGGCGAGGACTTTAGCCACTAGACCACACCGCCAGGCCCTGTAAGTTGTGTTCTAACGAAAGTCCTGCACAATATGTCTGTAGAAATGGGAAAATACTTACTACCACTCAAGTATTTTCTGTAGCACAGTTTAACTGGTAGTTTTTTTTTTTCTATTATATGTTGCAATTTGTGTGAGGAGCAGTCTTTGAAATAATAAGTTATTGCTTGACAGTAACTTGAAATTTTACTTCAAAATAAGTAGTAACTAAGTGTTTGGGTAAGCTAAGGATAACTTGAGTTTGGTCACTATAAAGTTCGTGAAATTGCTGGTACTCTTTCAAGGAGGTCTTCCTAGCTACTCTCATCTGTAAGGTGTTATTCCTGCCCAGGGAAGCTTACTGGTTTTGTTTCTCCAGCCAATGTGTCTGGTATCCTGTGTCCATTTCTGCCCTGACATTGCTCAGCATAGTGGAGACTAGGAACGAGCAAGACCAGTTCTCTCATAACTCTCTCCATTCACCTTCCCTTCCAGGTGGAGCCCTGAGGCTCACAAAATGTCTCCAAAGCCAGAGAACATGAACACTCCTTCGGTAAGTTGTTTCTCAGCTTGTTTTGCATTGCGTTTTAGGAGTTTTGAAGGTTTTTCAATTGGAAAAGGAAAAACAAGTTGTGGTAAAAATGACTAAGGCATTGGAGCTGTGAAACCTGATTGTAACTCTCTCTCCAGGCTTTCTGATGCCATGATTCAAATTGAAGCTAAGAATTCATTAATTATTTTGGGATATCAAGTCTGAAATAGATGAGATCATGAAAGCACTTTAGTATGAACCTAGAAACAAACTCAACATTTTACAGTGGTAAGATTTCCTCAGTGTTAAACAAAGTAGTTATTAAGTTTCCAGTTTTTGCTTTTTTGAAATTAGTGAAATAGTGTGGTTCACAATACCATTTGGAGGCTGTGTTACATTGATGAGCTGCTCCAGGAATTGTGGGAAACTGAACCAGCTGCATGCTCTTTCATGAATGATTACTTAATTATTTATACATTTATTTATTTTTGAAGATTGAGTGGCAGAAAGAGGAGGGGAGAAACAGAGACAGAATGCCTGTATCAGCTGGCCCACAAAGCTCAGAACTGGACCAGTCAGAGAGGAGAACGGGGAGGTTCTGGGTCCTCCGTAGAAGGCGCCTACCTAAGCTCTTGGACAATCTTCCGCTGTTTTCCAGCACACATTAGTAGAGAGCAGGATTGGGAGTGAAGCGGGAGGTCGCTTAACCTGATATGCTGTAATGTCATTTCCTGTTGCAGATTCTTTTTAACGATTTATTTATGAATTTGAAAGGCAGTGCCAAGGAGACAGAGGGAAAGTCAGATCTACTGTCTGCTAGTTCCTTCCCCCAAAGTCCAGATTGGCCAGAGGTGAGCCAGTCTGAAGCCATGTACTGGGAGTTTCAGCCAGGTGTCCCACTTGTGCACAGGGACACAGTCACCCTCCACTTGCTTTCCAGGCCCATTAGCAGGAAGCTGGATCAGAAATGGAGCATTCAGGACATGAACCATTGCCCATGTGGGATGCCAGTGGCATAATGTGGTAAACCACTAGGCTGGCCCCTTATCATTATTAACTGAACAGACAATGCGAAGATGCTTAACTGAGAAATGATTTTTTTAAATCTACACTGTGGCCTTCATCCACGCTTTCAGGATGATGCGCTTTGTCTAATAATACACAGCCTTTTATACCCTGAAAGGACCCGGGTGTCATGCACAGCTTTCATTAATCCTTATCTTGTGTTAAGCTAGCAATTCTCAGGATAGGTTTTCTTATGTTAGCAAAATAAACAAAAAAAGGGAGAAGATGTTAGCACAGAATCTTAATATGGTTTGATTCATTACTTGTAACTCATGAAAAGCAAGAAGAAAAGATATGTTGAGGCCAGGGATGCTCTCCTGTTATGTTTAACCAGAGGGAGGCTGAAAGGGGACAGCACCAGGGAATTTGGTCTGCTGCTTGGCACTCCGAGGTTAGTCACAAACCCAGGTGTTCCTGGGCTGTGAAGAGCTCCCTTGTCCACCAGTGCACTCAGCTCCTTCATCTCCCCCTGATGGATTTGTAGTTCCAGAAATAGATCGATCTTCCATCTGTACATTTACTCTCCCAAAGGCTGTGATGACAAGAGCTGAGCCAATCGAAAGCCAGGAACCTGAAGTGTTTTCCCAAGGATTTAGTCTGTCCTCTTATCTTCTGTTCCTTTCCCCAGCCACATGCAGGAAGCTGTATCAGAAGTGGAGGGATCAGGACATGAACCACTGCCAATATGGGGTGCTGGTACCACAGGTATAGGATTAGCTTAGTATGCCAACACACTGGTCCCAGTGATTGTACTTCGTATTTTTTTTTTTCAGCTTTGTTTGATTTTTATTGGAAAGGCAGATATATAGAGGGTAGGAGATACAGAAGGAAAGATCTTCTGTCCCCTGATTTACTTCCAAGTAGCCGCAACAGTCAGAGCTCTGCCAATCCGAAGCCAGGAGTCAGAAGCTTTTTCTTGGTCTCCCACGTGGGTCTAGGTCTCAAGGCCTTGGGCCATCCTTCACTGTCGTGCAGTGATGGACTTGGTGCACAGAGCTGATAATAACACACGTGAACTCTGACTGATGGTCAATAGCCAAAGTTTATTAACAGCACCAGACTTTTAAAGGAAGGTTGTCAGGTAGGCATCCAGGGAGGAGGAGCTTGATCCATTTACATCTCAACAGCAAGGTGAAGTTCCCCAATACACAGCTAGTTCCTCTGGCAGATTCTTCATCTAAACCTTATCAATTGTTCCTGGTGCCTTCAAGGGTGATTCAACTGGCTAGTGTCTCCCACAATAGCAAAGATTGTGCATGTCCTTCTACACTTCACTGTTTTCCCAGGTCACAGGAGGACATTGGAATGGAAGTGAAGCAGCAGGGATACAAGCTGATATCATGTGGAATCCTAGGGCTGCAAGGCAAAGGTTTAGCCGCTAGGCTCTAGCTCCAGGCTCTGAACATTGGATTTATTGTCTCATATTAATGGAGTGCTTTCCAACAGCATAGGTTTGTATCTCCAATCTAGTGATAAAATGATGAAAGGACCCCAGTATATGGTTATCAAAACAGATCTGCTCAACCTAAGTAGCCATTAGGGATATGTAAATTAACTCAACATGAGCTGTCACCTCAACCCTGTCAGAATGGCTGTTATTATTTAGAAGACAAAAGGTAACAAATGCTGATGATGATTGGGCCTGGTGGCGTGGCCTAGTGGCTAAAGTCCTCGCCTTGAATGTGCCGGGATCCCATATGGTCGCTGTTCTAATCCCGGCAGCTCCACTTCCTCTCTAGCCTCCTCTGTATATCTGACTTTGTAATAAAAATAAAATAAATCTTTAAAAAAAAAAATGTTGATGATGATGTTGGAAAAGAGGCACTTTTTCACAATGTTGAGCGATTGTAGATTAATTCAGTCACTGTGGAAGGAGAGCGTTAAATTTATATGACTGAGTAATCCCCTTGGTACGTGTGTGCTTCGAGGTATGCACACACACTTTGTATCCAACCTAGAACCGTACTGTCTATAGCAGTGCCGTTCATATTATCCAAGGTGTGTAGTGAATCCAGGTGCCCATCACCCGATGAATGAGTAAAGAAAATGTGGTGTGTGTGTACCAAGGAATAGCATTCAGCAATGAAAACAATCCAGTTCTATGAATTCCATCAGAATGGGTATAGAGAGTAGGATGCGGGACAGAATGAGCTGAACGAAGACATACAAATATCACTCCATCGTATAAAGAATGAGAAGAACAAAAAATAAGTGAAAGTGAAAAAAACAGCATTTATATCAATATTCATGCAAATATAGTTTTGTCACTTTGTTTTACAGCTTTGCCAAAGAAATGGTGAAGAATGACATTCTTTTACAATTTTTTTTTGATGATGTTCACATACGTCATTAGGGTGGGGAGGGTCGAGGGTTAGGGGAGAGTGAGTGAGACCACTGTTTCCACAGTTTCTTTTTTCTTTTTTTTCCTTCCTATGTCTTTTTTAAAAAAGATTTATTTTTATTGCAAAGTCAGCTATACAGAGAGGAGGAAAGGCGGAGAGGATGATCTTCCATCCAATGATTCACTCCCTAAGTAACCGCAGTGGCCGGCGCTGAGCTGATATGAAGCTAGAAGTCAGGAACTTCTTCCTGGTGTGTCCCATGTGGGTGCAGGGTCCCAAGGCTTTGGGCCGTCCTCCCCGACTTTCCCAGGCCACAGGCAGGGAGCTGGATGGGAAGAAGAGCAGCCAGGATTAGAGCTGGCACCCATACGGGATTCTGGCATGTTAAGGGCAAGGACTTTGGCCACTAGGCCACCGCGCCGGGCCCTCTTCTATGTCTTGATGAAGTGGGGGAGATAAGAGGAAAAGGTCTATCTAGCCTCCCAACCGCATCGATACCTGGGGAGGAGTACGGCCACCTGATGTCATTCTAACATCCCCAGTATGGAGCATGCTCTGAGGGTTCTGCTCAAGTGCTTTCAAGAACTCAGTAGTTCTGAACTGCTGTCTGTCTCACTGATCCAAATTTCTAGGCTCCCGGCTTCAGATATGCTGAGCTCTGGCAATCATTGCGGCCCCTTTGGGAATGAGCCAGTGGATGGAAGATTTCTCTCTCCTTCTCTTTGTCTGTCTCTCTTCTGTCTGTTGTAACTGTGCCTTTCAAATGAAAATAAGCCGAAAGAAAGAAGGTCATTCCTTGAAAAGTAAAAGAAAATAGAAAGGATTTAAAAATGTTTATTTTTAATGATGTTTACATAGTTGGGAAGGATCAAGGGTTAGGGGAAAGTGGATGAGACCATTGTTCCCAAATTTTCTTTATCTTCCTTCTGTAATTGGGGGAAGAGGGAAGATGAAGGGGGAGAAGCCACACACAGTCTCCCAACCACCTCAGTGCCCGAGGATGGGGAATGGCCGCCTGTCGTTACCGCAGGGTCCCTGTTGTGGAGCATGTTCTGAGAGTTCTGCTTAAGTGGTTTTGATACTTCTAGAATGCTGTCAGTCTCGCCAAATAAGGACGAGGAAGCCCTTCCAGGCCCATTGACTTACAGAGTCCTCCTTAGAGTATACATTTGCCCAGATAGTTGCTGTCAGTGCTTGGCTGGGGTAGTTGGTCTATTTATTCTGCCCTCCTCTGTCTGCTACCAAACCATATTTCCTCTGTAGGTTCCAATGAACTACCATAGCCTCCATGTGTGTCTGGGGATGCTGTCGCTGCTTGGTCTTTTCCAGTGAGGAGGCTCGGTTCTGACACATGCACTCCGTGGTCAGTCCATCAGTCCTGCAGTTCTCCACATGGTTGACGTTCTGAGTCTTAGCTGTTCCGTTGGGGGGATCTCCAAAGAAATGTTGTCTGAGGTGATCCGAGACCTGACTCGTGTGTGCTTGTCAGTATGGGATCTGGCTCTGCCGGTCTGCACATAAGTCTACACACACTGGTAATTGCAATTGGTCGGTCAGTTCTATTTCTAGCCCCATCTCTTACTCAAACTAGTGGCTTCTGCAACCCAGTACAGCACAGCCGACTATACAATTGGCCCTTGTGTACACACCAACAGGAACTGCAACCTATTGGAACAACCCCCAATAACTTCCACCAGGCCTGCCATTAGTCCTTGTATCTACTGGTACATACATGATGCAGAAAGGATTTTCATGTGGGAGATTTGGAAGAGGCTTCTGGCTCCAGGCTTTGGTTTGGCTCAGCTCCGGCCATTGTGGCCACTTGGAGAGTGAACCAACAAGTGGAAGATCTTTCTGTCTCTCCTTCTCTCTGTATATCTGACCCTGCAATTTTAAAAAAATCATTATAAAAACAAATTTTTAAAACCTCAAAAAAGTTATTCAACTTTTATTTTACCTAGACCACTATTAATCATGTGTCTTCTTTATCTCATCTACCATGCTCTTCATGTCATATGTTTATGTCTGCAAGTTGCACAGTGAACTCATTTCAGAATCGTTAAACAATCAGTGACAGAATAAGAAGAAATATTCTATTGTACTTTTGGCATTACAAACTGAATACAGGACAAAATCTTCATTTTGTTTTTACCTTATATTGTCATATAGATTGCGATGTAGACTGCATGCATAGAAGATGCCAATTAAATATGATCGGGAGGGTGCAGTCTCAGTGTGTGTGTGAGCCGGAGCTGAGGGGAAGTGTGCCGTTATAGGTGCTGGTGTCATTTGAAGACGTGGCTGTGGACTTCACCCAGGAGGAATGGCGGCACATGGACAGTGCCCAGAGGACCCTGTACAGGGAGGTGATGCTTGAGACCTATCGCAATCTGCTGTCCGTGGGTGAGTGAACATCTGTCATGCCCAAGCAGACTGCCTTCTTAGTTGACGAAAGAAAGACCGGTTTATAAAGTTTAGAGCCTGGTAATTCCAATGTTTGAGTCTATAAAGAATGTATCTGCCCTCCAGTAAATCATTCGTGTTAGCCCTTTTGTGGCACAGATCCCGGAACCCAGCTTTTCTGCTGTGTGTATGTCCCCCGGGTAGTGATTTCACAAGCATCTAGCATAATTTCCCATTCACAGGGTGTGAAATGACCGCGCCTACTGTGATCTTCAAGTTGGAGCAAGGAGAAATGCTATGGCCAGTGGAAAAATCTGGACACTGTCAGCTTTCAGGTAAGTGAGCACATGCTGGGCAGCAGGTTGGCCGAAAGGTGGCTCAGGAAATGGTGATAGAATTCTAGTTCAATGTTTTTTCTGTTTTTTAAGTTTCATCCGTAAGGACAGCTGATGTCATGCGTCAGACACAGGCGTTCTACAGTCTCCAAGAATCATATGTGTATATTTATGTACATGTGTGTTTGTATGTTCCAGTTTTTCTCCTCTTAGGTCATATTGTGTCAGATTTCTGTACTCTTAGAGGATATTTTCTCAGATTTATGCCAACTATTAAAGCACTCTCTGATTACAATGGTTATTTCCTAGGGTAGATGTATTCCGGAATTTCTCATTTGTTCCTCAGCCTACATTCACACGTTTTTCCTTCAGATTATTTTTCCAATGATTGATTATTTCAGTGCTTGTGAATGGCCAGCAGAGAGGCACTGTCTTATTTTACCTGAGGTGTTAGAATTATATTTCTCTATTTGGTAGATACAGTCCATGCAGTTGCATATGTTTGAGAGCTAGTAAATGATTGATTGGTCATTATGGATCATTTTGTTATTTTTCTGCATCTCTGTCACGTGAAGTAGCAAATAAAGGAAATGATGAGCTTTTCAAGCACTCACAAAGTTAGCCAGCAGAGGGTTCTGTGTATCTCTCTGTCTCTCATTCTTTGTCTCTCTTGAACAGTGGAATACACAATACATTGAACGTTGTTTGGGATAAAATCACATCTGATTTTCTTGATAGCTGGCAAGCACTTTGGCCGTCTTCCACTGCTTTTTCTGATAAAAGAATAAGGATCTGGATTAGAAGTGCCTCAAAATACAGTACTGAAATACACATCACCTGTGTTATTAGCAGTTTTTTTTTTTTTTTTTTAAAGATTTATTCATTTTATTACAGCCAGATATACACAGAGGAGGAGAGACAGAGAGGAAGATCTTCCGTCCGATGATTCACTCCCCAAGTGAGCCGCAACGGGCCGATGCGCGCCGATCCGATGCCGGGAACCTGGAACCTCTTCCGGGTCTCCCACGCGGGTGCAGTGTCCCAAAGCATTGGGCCGTCCTCAACTGCTTTCCCAGGCCACAAGCAGGGAGCTGGATGGGAAGTGGAACTGCGGGGATTAGAACCGGTGCCCATATGGGATCCCGGGGCTTTCAAGGCGAGGACTTTAGCCGCTAGACCACGCCGCCGGGCCCTATTAGCAGTTTTTAATGTACTGTGACACCTACTGCATCTCTTTAAAATCTAATTACAAACAAATGATACAAGGAAATTTAGAATTCTCTGAAAATTAGAGGCAGCTCATACTCCAACACAAAAATCAATGGCTTTTAAGGCTTCAGTTTATCAGGATCTTTTCATGCCAGGAAGTTATAGGAAAATAAAGAGGTTGTTGATTGCACTGTGAGGTGGAATGCACCTTTCAAAATAGGTGAACACAACTTGAGTTGTAGGACCATTGTTCTTATACCACTATGGATACCATACTCGTGGTGGTGTATTGGGGCATTATCTTCAGGGTGCTGCAAAGGTGAAGATACCAGGTTCCTTAGGAGGTTGGGGACATTTATTAGCATAGAGTCTAGAAAAAAGGAGATGGAAGAAGGAACATGAGGCATCCCTAGGTACTTAATCTGTGGACTTCAACAGAGAACAGACACATGTCCCACTCATACCTACAAGGTAATGATCCAGGAAATTTTTCCCTCTTCAAAGCTGAGGAATCAACAGAGAAGCCAGAAACAACATTCTAATAATAATAAAATCTACGGAGAGGCTTTCTGATGAGGGGAAGGGTGGGAGAAGGGTTGCCTGAGGAAGAGCACTCCATTTACTGTTAGAGAGGGGTGAATATTTTGGCTTTGTGTTGAAGTGCGTGCTTGTTTTAATTCAAGTGAAAGGCAGAGTGGCAGGAATAGAGGGACACATTAGTTGAGACTGTTGTCTTTCATGCACATGTTTATTCTACAGTTACCTTCAGCAGTTACAATTAGGCCAGCCTGAAGTAAAAAATATAGAACTACAGATTAATCTTTCATCTGTGTCACTTGCTCTGAAGCACTTGAACCATCTTAGAATACATTAGCAGAAAGTTGTATTTGAAACAGACTAGCTGACTCTTTGAAGTGGCACAGTTATGGTTTGCAAAGCATTCCAAGCATTGAATTAAATGTATGTATCACATCATCCCTGCTCCCTCACTTAAAATACAGATTGGCAGTAATTAAAAGTGTAATTGAGTAGTGGAAGAACTGTTAGTGTGAAAACACATGAATAGAAAAAAACAGGCAATATTTGTAACCAAAAACATTTTACTGGTATGTTAATGTCTGATTCATTAGCAAAGCAATAAATATTGGCTTTAAATGCATGTTTGAAAAGAAATACTTAAATCTGACTGATCAATATAGTTTCTCATTTCAGATTCCCACAGAAAGGATGAGCTGCTTGGTGATAATCAGGAAAGTCAAGAAATAAGCTTCAGGTAAGTTGTGATCATGAGAACAATATATCACTCTCAAAAGGCTTAAAAGTTTTTAACAAACAAAATTCTAACAGAAGTTGTTTAAGATACTTAATTGAAGATCTGGCCGTATTTGAAACTGATGATATGAATGGGAACTTGCACAGAAAAGAAATTTGAGGAATATAATTTATTTTGGATGTGGTTTTTTTTCTAGGAATCCTGATGAGATGCCGTTTGAGAAACAACAGGATGCGTTGAATGTACCTGGCAGCAGACTTCCGTGCAGGAGCAATCTCAGGCAGCATGTGAGGAGGCACACTGTTCAGCAGTCTTTTGAACATAGCAGGACAGAGAAAACCTTTAGCAGGAAGAAGATCTACTTTACACAGAAGAAACTTTGCATCAGAAACAGCTGTGATAAGCCACGTGACATGGTAGGAGAAAAAATTCAGGTTGAAAAGAAAACTTTCCCCAAAAATCCCTACATTGGCAAGCATCAGCAAACATATCCTCAAGAAAAATACCTTGAGCATTTCCTGAGTGAGAAATATTTTATTTACCAAACAGATCCTTCAGTGAATACAACAAAAAGTCAACATATATGTGGCTATTGTAAAAAACCTTTCCAGAAATGGTCAGAATTCATTAGACATCAGAGAATTCACACAGGGGAAAGACCTTATGCATGTAAAGAGTGTGGAAAAGTCTTTAACCAGCGATCACATCTCACTACACATAAGAAAATTCACACCGGGGAGAAACCTTATGAATGTATAGAGTGTGGAAAAGTCTTTAATCATAAGTCATCTCTCATTAGGCATCTGCGAATTCACACAAGGGAAAATCCTTGTGCATCTGAGGAGTGTGGTAATGTTTTGGGGAAAATGTCAGATCTCATTACACATCAGAGAATCCACTCAGGGGAGAAACCTTATGTATGTAGTGAGTGTGGAAAAGCCTTTAATCAGAGGTCATATCTCATTGCACATCAGAGAATCCACTCTGGGAATATACCTTATGAATGTGGAGCATGTGGAAAAACCTTTACATGGCACTCAGATCTCATTAAACATCAGAGAATTCACACAGAGGAGAGACCTTACACATGCAGTGTGTGTGGGAAAACCTTTAACCGGAGATCAAATCTCATTTCGCATCAGAGAATTCACACAGGGGAGAAACCTTATGCATGTAGTCAGTGTGAAAAAGCCTTTTGGGATAAATCAGAGCTCATTAAACACCAGATAACTCACACAGGGGAGAAACCATTTACATGTAGTGAGTGTGGAAAAGCCTATAACCGGAGGTCATCTCTCATTAATCATAAGAGAATTCACACAAGGCAGAAATCGTATACATGTAGTGAATGTGATAAAGTCTTTTGGGCAAATTCAGATCTCATTAGACATCAGATAATTCACACGGGGGAGAAACCTTATACTTGTAGTGAGTGTGGCAAAGCCTTTAATCGGAGGGCATCTGTCATTAGACATGAAAAAATCCACTCAGGGGAGAAGCCTTATGAATGTAATAAGTGCGAAAAAGCCTTTAACCGGAGGTCATCTCTCATTGCGCACCAGGGAGTTCACACAGGGGAAGAGACTTTGCGTGCAATTAATACGGCAGAGCCTTTAACTTGAGATCGTCTGCTGTTACACGTCAGCAAATTCACAATGAATGTGGGAAAACATTTTTACACAAATTCTTGTATTCCAAGACCTTTTAAAACTATGTGACTGGGGTGAGTCCCAGTTCCAACGAAACTGTATCACATAATACAATGTAATCAATGAATAAAAAAAAAACAACTATGTTTAACTTTTTCAAATTTTTTTTATGATGTTTTCACAATTAAGGATGAGTGGCTTGTAGACCACTGATTAGGGTGGGAAGATTTGAGGAATGGGGAAAAGTGGGTGAGAGAACTGTTAGCAAAAAGATTGTTAAACATTCTAAAAAAACAAAAGGTGACTGTTGGTACATTGCTATAATTAACACAAAGTTAGCATTAACCAGCTCCAGAAGCCCGGTAAAAGACATTTTGAGTACCAATATATATGCCATTTTTTGTGAAGAGAATTCAACAGACATCACTATATTCACAGAAATAAAAAATACCAGTGTATTGACTGAAAAGTAAGAATTAGCAAGATTACTGATAGAGAGCACAATGAAAAGTGAATATGGGAAAATCTTTGAAAATCAAAGTGCTAAAGAATTCATGTGAGGAAGTATTACTGCGTAGCAGAGTTGGGATATATGTTCTTCCTTTGAGGTGCAGTTTATATTTGTTCTTCCTTTGCTATGAGTAGGGAAAATGTGTGGTCTTTGTACTTTTTTCATTCGAAAACTTATTTAAAGGGTAACGGGGGTCATAGACACATGTGAGCCATGTTCGGGGCTGGTGAGGCCTGAAATGAAAGGAGAGATCGAGAAATATGTGTTTACCCTCTGTACTGTGTGAAAGAGCCCATTCACATGACCAGAACATGCATGTGCCTGGATGGCAGAGTGGCCACATGACACTGCCCGCAGGAGGAGTGGTGGGTGCGGATGGCAGAAACCAGGTGACAGTACCTACCAGCTTACACTTAAGCTAGCTTTCTAGCTGTCCCATTTCATTCCCTCAGGGATTTCCTTAATGTTTGCTGAAGGTTGTAGACTTGTCATATCTGTGGTTATTTCTTAATGATTTTGGACATATGGCTTGTGTTTGACAAGTTCTGAAGTCTGTTGCCTTCAATAGATTCCTTTTATAAGCCAGATTATTTCCAATCAGTGCCAAAGGCTGACTCCCACCCCCTATCTCCCTTTTATTTTTTAAAGATTTATTTATTTTTTATTGGAAAGGCAGATATATACAGAGAGGAGACGAGACAGAGAGGAAGATCTTCTGTCCTCTGGGTCACTCACCAAGAGGCCACATCAGCTGAGCTGAGCCAGTCAGGAGCAGGAGCTCTTCAGGGTCTCCCACGTGGGTGCAGGGTCCCAAGGCTTTGGGCCTCCCTCAACTGCTATCCCAGGCCACAGGCAGGGAGCTGGATGGGAAGTGGGGCTGCTGGGATTAGAACCAGCACCCATATGGTATCTCAGCCGGGGCGTTCAAGGTGAGGACATTAACCACTGTGCTATTGTGCCGGGCCCAATCTCCCTTTCATTTTTTGCACTGAGGTAAATTCAATTTATGACAAAACTTTAAAGCCAAAGATTGGGATAGTATTCTGGCACAGTAAGTTAAGTTACTGATGGATTGCCTGCTTCCCATATTATGTCATTACTCAGGATTTTTTTTTAAGATTTATTTATTTTCATTACAAAGTCAGATATACAGAGAGGAGGAGAGACAGAGAGGAAGATCTTCTGTCCGATGATTCACTCCCCAAGTGAGTGCAACGGCCGGTGGTGCGCCGATCCAAAGCTGGGAACCAGGAACCTCTTCCAGGTCTCCCACCCGGGGCAGTGCTCCAATGCATTGGGCCATCCTCAACTGCTTTCTCAGGACAAGCAGGGAGCTGGATGGGAAGTGGAGCAGCCGGGATTAGAACCGGTGCCCATATGGGATCCCGGCGCGTTCAAGGCGAGGACTTTAACTGCTATGCCATGGCGCTGGGCCCTACTCAGGATTTTTGACTCATTTTTTCCAACAGTGTGCCAGAGTTGGGGGGTGGGATGGATGGTGGGCAAATTGTTTATATGGCTGTCGTTCATGTGTGAGACCTGGAAGGAGATCCTAAGTTCTGGCTTTTAGCAGGATATGTTTACATTTTGTAGACATTTGAGATGTCGAACAGAGGATGAAAAACGTCTGTTACCCCTGCCTTTTAAATAAAAATGGTAATCTTACATTTGGGAGTTTCAAAATAAAAATAAGATCAAGTAACGTGGGCCTTGCTTTACTAATCCTCTGCCTGCATGTGCCAGCACCCCATATGGACATCAGTTCATGTTCTGCATGCTCCAGTCTCAGTCCAGCTCTCTGCTTATGGCCTGGGAAAACAGTGGAGGTGGCTTCTGCACTGATGTTGGAGGCCAGAAAAAAGTTCCTGGCTCCCAGCTTTTGATCAGCTTAGTTCTAAACGTTTCTGCCATTTGGGGAGTGAATGGAAGATTGGTCTCTGTGTCTTTCCTTCTCTTTTGCTAAAAATTTTCGTTTCAAATAAAACTAAATCTTTTTAAAAGTCAAGTAATGCACTGTGCATTGGAGAAAAATCTTTAATAGACGCAGAGCTGAAAAGATGAAAGAAATTATATCAAAATGTAAGAGATGGCTATACTGGTTTTCCAAAGTCACAGTTCGCTTAATGGTGAATTGGAGCATCTGGGATACGAACTGGTTCCCATCATTGATCGCAGCACCTGAAATGCAAGGATGTAGTCAGTGGGACGTCATGCCAGGGCCTTGGGTCAGCTGTGGTGGTTTTTCCTATGCCTTTGCCAGAGCACAGAATTTGAAGTTTAGTAGCTAGGACGTGAATTGGCACTTGTTAAATATGCTTGTATTGCAGATGGTTCTTTTATCTGCTATACCTGGATGCTCAAAATAAATAAAAATAAAAAAATCTGCAAAGTACGGCCTTCTCTATGAATATTATAAACGTAATTTTCTCAAACTTTACAATATTTATTATAAGCAGTGATTAAGGATGTTATACTACCATAATTTTAATAATTTGCGATTATTTTGACACTATAAGTGAACTGACCATCTTTCCCTTGGATTATTGTTTCTAGCTCTTGCTTATATTCTGTTTTTTTTAAACATTTATTTTATTACAAAGTCAGATATACAGAGAGGAGGAGAGAGAGAAAGATATATACAGAGAGGAGGAGAGAGAGAAAGATCTTCCGTCCGATGATTCACTCCCCAAGTGAGCCACAACGGCCGCTGCGCACCGATCCAAAGCCGGGAACCTGGAATCTCTTCCGGGTCTCCCACACGGGTGCAGGGTCCCAATGCATTGGGCCGTCCTCGACTGCTTTCCCAGGCCACATGCAGGGAGCTGGATGGGCGTGGAGCCGCTGGGATTAGAACCAGCGCCCATATGGGATCCTGGCGTGTTCAAGGCGAGGACTTTAGCCACTAGGCCACACAGCTGGGCCCTAAAAATAAATAAATCTTAAAAAAAAAAAAAAGCACATTAAAGATAAAGTATAAAAGATTAAAAAAAAAAGCCTGGCACAATAACCTAGTAGCTAAAATCTTTGCTTTGCTAGTTTGTGCCCTGGCTGCTCCACTTCCAATCCAGCTTCCTAATTTTGGCCTGGGGGAGCAGTAAAGGATCATGGGCCAAGGCCTTGGGACCCTGTAGACTTGGGGGAGACCCAGAGGAAGCTCCTGGCTCTTGGCTTGATATTGGCTCAGTATTGGCCATTGTGGCCACTTAAGGAGTAGGCCAGTTATTGGGTGATCTTTGTCTCTCCTGTCAATCTGTCTTT
The DNA here is from genome assembly GCF_030435755.1 of Ochotona princeps. Taxonomy (NCBI): domain Eukaryota; kingdom Metazoa; phylum Chordata; class Mammalia; order Lagomorpha; family Ochotonidae; genus Ochotona; species Ochotona princeps. The sequence goes on along the minus strand of NC_080864.1, from coordinate 64,996 downwards.
TGAATAAGAATAGATAAATCCTAAAAGCAAAAACAAAACCACCAAAGATAAAAAGGGTACATCTGTAGAGGTCACTGGGCATGAAGGGAGCTTGCAGAACTGAAAGTTTCTTGAGGAAACACAGGAAAGGCTAGTAAACAGGGAAGCTTGGGATGTTATGCTGACTGCTGTGCATTTATAAAATTGAAGACGTAGCTTATGCAAAATCTATAAAAGTGTTTCTTCAGTGAGATTACTGTAACTTTTTTACTCTACAGACATTTGAATCTCTTAATTTAAAACAATTTAAAACATGTACAGTCACACAAAAATATTGCTTTCTATATCTTTACTTGATAAGCTGTCATCTACTTTGAAAAGTGGTGTGTGTGTTTTTACGTTTATAAACTTTTTTTTTTTTGCTAAAATTAAGAAATACAGATTAGCCTAGGATTACACAGGGTCAAGACCAGCTACATGATGGTCTTCTACCGCCACATCTTGTCTCACTAGAAAGTCTTGAGGGCCAATACTATGCAAAGAGCTGTTATCACCCATGACAAATCCCTGCTGAAATAATCTGCCTGAAACTGCTTTGCAGTTAACATCATTATAAATAAGAAAACATCCTGCACAGTAAGTATATGAAATACATAAGTAAATAACATAGTTCTTTATTATCATTGTCAAATATTCCATACTATACATATCTGTATATGGTATATTTTTATAATACTACCAGTTTTCTTGACACCAACAACACCACAAGCACACAAAGAATGCATTGCACCATGGCAACACAAAGCAATGGCCATTTCTCAGCTCACCACTGTCACTGTAGTCGGTTGCTGACTGAACTATTAAGTGGTACATGACTGTACTCTTCACTGCTCAAGCAGAATTGGGAAGATGAAGTGGAAATAGACGTCCCTGAAGACCCTATGTACTTCTCTATTTTTATGTATTGTGGCTACAGAGTCTAACACCTTATCTTCACTTCTACCTTCTATACTCCTCTGGAAGCAGCCATCAGTGAATTCTAACATGGAACCACAGAGACATACTATAGAAAAACACAGGTCACAACATTCACCCATGTTGACACAATACAAGAAAGACATTTCCCATTATGGTTTATTATGGTTGTTGCGTAACAACTCTCTATTATCCAAGTTCTAGCCAGAAGGAATGATAAACAGCAAAGAGCAAAAGATCAAAGCAAGTCAAATTGAGAATATGATCAATTTTGCATAATCACAAATGTATCACAACTATTTTCTAGCACTGAAAACAGAATACAAATCCTATGTCCTCCGCAAAATAAGACTGTTTCAGTTACAAAGAAAACTCGAATATACATGAGTGAAGGACATGGAGCACGTATCAGACAAGGTGGGAAGGAAAATCCCAGTAATGACCAGTGCTATTTTACAGTGGTTCCCTGCAGAACAATTTAAAAACTACATAAAAATTCAATCTACTTGCATATTAGAAATACACTTCAATCCACCCATAAATCCAACAAACTTCAGGATGAAAAGAAAAACTGTAGTAAATGATGTAACCAAAAATTAAACTGCCTATTAAACTGTGTACTACTGGTTAATGAGGGTTCTAGAACCTTCTCATGTCACTGTTAAGTTTGCAAATGTAGATAGAAATCCATATTCTAATTACATTTCTTAAAGAAGAAATGATGAGCTTATAGGAATAATGTATTTACAACTTTTTAATCTTATGCCTTTTATGGAATGTACATGAGTCACTGTGTACCAGGCTTTCCCACAGTATCTCTCTAGCAGAAGTTACCCCTTGAGTCTGAAGTTCACAGGAAAAGAAGTACCACAAAATTATTTGTTAAAATTGAAAACTTCTGTATTTTCTCATTTTTGTTCCTACCCAGTAAAACAAAAGTTTGGTCAGGATGCAGGCCAATGGAAGACTTGAACACACTGGTTATATTCCAAACGTTGCTCTCCAGTTTGAGTTTATGGCTTCCAAGTACACTGGGAGAACTGGAGGCGTTACCACATTGCTTACATTTATAGAGTTACTCTCCAGCATGAGTTCTTTCATGGACTCTAAAGGATCGAGAACACTTGAAGGTCTTACCACACAGCTGGCATTCATACGGTTTCTCCCCAGTGTGCGTCCTTTCGTGGATGCGGAAGGAACGGGCACAACTGAAGGCTTTATGGCACTGTGTGCATTCATAGGGTTTCTGTCCAGAGTGAGTCCTTTCGTGCATTCGAACAGAGCTAGAACAAGTGAAGGCCTTGCCACACTGCTTACATTCATAGGGCTTCTCCCCTGTGTGGGTCCTTTCATGTATTCGAATGGAACTGGAACAACTGAAGGCTTTCCCACACTGCTTACACTCGTAAGGTTTCTCTCCTGTGTGAGTCCTCTCGTGCATTCGAAAGGAACTGGAACAGCTGAAAGCTTTGCCACACTGCTTACATTCATAGGGTTTCTCCCCGGTGTGGGTCCTTTCGTGCATTCGAAAGGAGCTGGAAAAACTGAAGGCCTTACCACACTGCTTACACTCATAAGGTTTCTCTCCAGTGTGAATTCTCTCATGCATTCGAAAGGAACTAGAACAGCTGAAGGCTTTCCCGCATTGCTTACACTGATAGGGTTTCTCCCCTGTGTGAGTCCTTTCATGTATTCGTACAGAACTGGAACAGCTGAAGGCCTTGCCGCACTGCTTACATTCATGAGGTTTCTCTCCTGTGTGAGTCCTTTCGTGCATTCTAAAGGAACTGGAACAGCTGAAGGCTTTGCCACACTGTTTACATTCATAGGGTTTCTCCCCAGTGTGGGTCCTTTCATGTATTTGGAATGAACTGGGACAATCAAAGGCTTTCCCGCATTCCTTGCATTTGTAAGGCCCATTTCCAGTGTGCATTATCATGTGTCTTCGAAAGCTTGGGAGAGAAATGAAGGCCTTCCCGCATTCCTTACAGTCATAGGGCTTCTCTCCAGTATGAATTCTTTCATGTTTTCGAAATGAACTAGGAAAACTGAAGGCCTTACCACATTTTCTACATTTGTAGGGTTTCTCTCCGGTGTGAATCCTTTCATGACTTCGGAAGGATGTGGGACAACTGAGAGCTTTCCCGCACTGTTTACACTGATAGGGCTTTTCCCCAGTGTGAGTCCTTTCATGTATTTGGAAAGTTTGGTAATATGTGAAGGCTTTTCCGCATTGTTTACACTCATAGGGTTTCTCTCCACTGTGTGTTCTTTCATGGTTTCGAAATGAACTGGGGTGACTAAAGGTTTTCCCACATTCTTTACACTTATACGGTTTCTCGCCTGTGTGTACTCTCATGTGTCCCCGAAAGGTGGTGTGATAAATGAAGGCTTTTCCACATTCCTTACATTCGTAAGGTTTCTCTCCAGTGTGAGTTCTTTCGTGAATCTGAAAGGAACTGGGCCAACTGAAAGCTTTACCGCAGTGCTTACATTTGTATGGTTTCTCTCCAGTGTGAGTCCTTTCATGGATTCGAAACGAACTTCGAAAGTTAAAGGTTTTCCCACATTCCTTACATTCATATGACTTTTCTCCATATTTGTTATGCCCATATGGTTTGTGCTCAGTATGAGATTTCATGTGTCTATTAAGAGATGAATGGCACATATAGGCTTTTCCACACACATTGCATTCGTATGGTTTTGCTCCACTAAGAGTTTTCTTGTTCAATTTCAGAATTGGAGTCTGACTGAAAGTGTCTCCAAATTGACTACTTCCTTTCTTTTCACAGAGTCTCTCTGCCACATGACTTCTGTAACAAATGAGAATTTAATTAATGGATTTTAAGTAATTGTATAATTACTAATGATTATTGTCAATTTCACAGTCAGTAGAAGAAACTGTTTTTACCATTTTCAGGGATAGCATACGTAAAGAATACTCTGGAAGAGTATTTGATCATAGTTATTGTAAAAACAGTGACAAGAATAACATGCAGCATCTTACTATTGTTTCTTTTGGTATAATAAGAATTATTTGCATACTATCTATTTCATTGAGAACATAATTGGCAAATTTACAAATACAACTCACCTTGGAACACTCCCCAGGCTTTGGTACTGATCTTCAACATTTAAGTCCTCCCATTTGTTCCCTAAAATGCAGATCCAGAAAAGTGTTTAGAAATTATCAGAAAAATTACTGGATTTTTTCGTTTGGTCCATGATGAATGGTTATCATGTCTTATTTATGTATCAACGTATTATCTTTCCATATTTCAAATCTTGGAACCTCATGGAAACACTTGTTCTCTCATTGACTGAGGCAGTAACTTCATTCTTACCTATAGAGACCAGGTTAGTAAAGGTTTCCTGCATCACATCTCTGTACAGTTTCTTCTGAGAAGGATCCAGCAAAACCCATTCCTCTTGGGTAAAGTTCACAGCCACATCCTCAAAGGCCACTGAGTCCTAAAACATTTCACAAGTGTGTAAATGAGCATGCAAGAAACTGACAGCACTGAGAATCCATACTCAAGTCTTAAAAAAAAAAAAAAGGAATGTATCTGGGGCTGGGTGCAGTAGCCTAGTGGCTAACGTTCTTGCCTTGCATGCACCAGGATCCCATTTGGGCACCAGTTTATATCCCAGCGGCCCTGCTTCCCATCCAGCTCCCTGCTTGTGGCCTGGGAAAGCAGTGGAGGACGGCCCAAAGCCTTGGGACCCTGCACCTGAGTGGGAGACCTGGAGGAAGCTCCAGGCTTCAGATAGGCTCAGCTCTGGCCGTTGTGCTCACTTGGAGGGTGAATCATTGGATGGAAGATCTTCCTCTCTGTTTCTCCTCCTGTCTTTATATCTGACTTTCCAATAAAACAAACAAAAAAATATTTTTAAAAATGTGTCTGATATTTTCTGGTCTGCAAACATTTATAACTTGGTTACCGAAACTCTGAATCTCTGTCCACACTTATTCCTCACTTAAAGCCACCAAGAAACTATTTCCATATTTTACCATGATGGTTCAAGTCTTACTATTTTCCAGTGACAGGATACATAACACCTTGCAGAACTTCCATACAAATGAAACAAATACAATCCTGCCTTGCCTACTGCATCCTGCTATACTCTGTACAGCCCCTCAGTTTCCTGCAAGTACCTCCCATAGACATGGCATATCTCACTATGGCAGCAGCACTGCACAGCACACCCAGGATGACAAGACTAAGACGCCTCTGGTCCATTTTCAGTGGGCAGGGAGTGGTGGCATCAGTACACATCTGGCAGTGTCATGGTTATTTTGCATTCTACACAAAAATGGCAGCCTTGAGAATTATGCACATAGGTTGATGTTACAGTGCTAATGCACAGGGTCAAGAAGTTGACAACTGTTGCATAACATACAATAGATAATGGAAAGAATTGAACCAGGCCAGAACTGGCAAATGAAGTGATTGCTTTCAATATTTCCAGAAGGCCCCACTGATAAATACTTACCCATCAATAATGGGTGTCTTGTTGAGTGCAACATAAAGTGGTGTGTGATCAAGATTCGTCTTATCAGAACATTAAAACTCTACACGTGAAACAGTTTGTAGGAAGATTCTTATGTCGAGAATCAAGATGGCTTGGAGAGCTGAAAATAAGCCTGCCTTACAATCCAGCTATCCCATTCCTAGGAATATACCCAATAGAAATTAAAAGTTCATGTGAGGGCCCGGCGGCGTAGCCTAGCGGCTAAAGTCCTCACCTTGAACGCCCCAGGATCCCATATGGGCGCCGGTTCTAATCCTGGCAGCTCCACTTCCCATCCAGCTCCCTGCCTGTGGCCTGGGAAAGCAGTCGAGGACGGCCCAGTGCCTTGGGACCCTGCACCCTCGTGGGAGACCCGGAAGAGGTTCCTAGTTCCCGGCTTTGGATCGGCACACACCGACCGTTGCACTCACTTGGGGAGTGAATCATCAGACGGAGGATCTTCCTCTCTGTCTCTCCTCTCTGTATATCTGACGTTGTAATAAAAATAAATAAATCTTTTAAAAAATCCTATTAATTAAAAAAATCCTGTAATCCTGTATTTACAGCAGCACAATCTGCAATAGCAAAGACATGGAAACAACCCAGATGCCCATCCAAAGAGGAGTGGCTAAACAAACTGTGGTACATTTACTCCATGGAAGTTGGAAGAGGACCAGCCAGGACACGAACTGGCACCCACATGGGATCAAGGTGGACGCAGGGCAAGGATTTAGCCACCAGGCTACCGTACCAGGCCCCTAAATGAAGCTCTTAGCTCTTGGCTTTGGCCTGGCCTGATTCTGGCTATTTTGCAAATGTCTGTTTCTTTCTCTTCTTGACACTCCTTCTGTTTATAATTTTTTTTAAAGATTTATTGATTAGGGCCAGTGCCATGGCATAGTAGGTTAAGCCTTTGCCTGCAGTTCTGGCATCCTATAAGTGCCGGTTGGTGACCTGGCTGTTCCACCTCAAATTCAACAAACACATCCGATAAAGCAGCAGACAATTACTTGTGTCCCTGCATCCACAGGGGAGACAAGGAAGAAACACCAAGTTCGTGCCTTTGGAGAAGCCCAACCAATGGATAGAAGTTCTCACTATCTGTCTGTCTTTCCTCTCTCTCTAAACCTTCCAAACAAAAATAATCTTTTTTGAAAAACATTTACTGATTTACTTAAAAATTAGTTACAAAGAGAGAGGGAGGTAGTGAGATGGATCTTCTACCCACTGGTTTACTTGAAAGCTCAGTTGCCTGTGCAGGTGGCAAGGACCCAAGCACTGAAGCCATCCCTGTATCACCTGGCATCTCCCAAGGTGCACATTAGTAAATACCAGAGCAAAAGCAGAGCTAGAACCTGAACTTGGGCACTGCCTGCTCTCAGGGGCTGTGTGGCACAGCACAGTAAACCAAGACCTGCAACACTGGTCTCCCCTATGCACCAGTATGCATCCTGGCTGCTCCATCTCTGATCCAACTCCTGGCTAGTGCACCTGGGAAAGCAGCAGAAGATGGCCCAAGTACTTGGGTCCTGGCCACCCACAGGGGAGACTCAGATAAAGTTCGTGCCTTTGATTCTGGCTTGACCCAGTCTCAACCATTGCAGCTGTCTGGAGGGTAAACCAGCAGATGGTAGATCAACCTCTTTCAAGTACATAATATCGATCTTAAACAAGCAAAAACTAAAATCAAAGCAAAGACTGCTGTATAGGTACAGTCTCTTCTATAACCCCTTTTCATCTGGGCAAAAGCAAGAGCCAAAAATAATCAAAAAGTGGTTATCCAGCATGGCCTTACAGAAGGTTAGAGGTGATCGGCACAGTGGGTTAAACCACTGCTTGGGATGCTCACATCCTGTTAGCGCTCGTGTGAGTTTCAGTTCCTCCACTTCTGATCCAACATCCTGCTCATGCACCCAGTGAGGAAATGGGGTAGGGCTCCAGCCTGGCCTACCTCTAACTTCTGGGCATTTTAGGGAGTCACACAGCAATAAAAACTGTTATCTCCATCTCCATGGCTCTTCTGCTCTGCCTTAGAAGAAGACAGAAAAAGGGTCTGGAGTAAACAAAGATTTTTGGCAATGAGTTAAAACTCGACCCTCCACACATAATTTTTTTGAAATTAACCAACAGGGCCTGGTGCAATAGCCTAGTGGCCAAAGTCCTTGCCTTGCATGTGCCAGGATTCCATATGAGCACTGGTTCTGTCCTGACTGCTCCACCTCCCATCCAGCTCCCTGCTTGTGGCCTGGGAAAGCAGTGGAGGATGGCCAAAAGCCTCGGGACCCTGCACCCACGTGGGAGACCCAGAAGAAGCTCCTGGATCCTGGCTTTAGATCAGCTCAGCTCTGGTCGTTGTAGCCAGTTGGGAAGTAAACCAGTGGACAAAATATCTTCCTGTTTCTCCTTCTCTTTGTAAATCTGCTTTTCCAATAAAAATGAATACATTTTTAAGAAAGTCAGCCAATAAATTTATATAAGCTATATTTTACAACTTGATATTTAAATTAACTTAAAAAATTTGTTGAAATTTTTCTACATTAAAGTTAGTATAAAACAGCCTTTCAAACTAGGGGATGGTGCAATGGCTCACCTGTCTGACCTTAATCTGCCTGCTCCAGGATCCCATATGGGCAGTGGTTCATGTCCCGGCTGTTCCACTTCTCCTCCAGCTCCCGACTGTGGCCTGGAAAGGCGGTCCTGGACGGCTCAAAGCCTTGGGACCCTGCACTCATGTGGGAGACCTGGAAGAAGCTCCTGGTACCCAGTTTCAGATCAGTTCAGCTCTGACTATTGCGGCCACTTAGGGAGTAAAGCAGCAGATGAAAGATCTTTTTGTCTTCCTGTCTCTCTGCCCTTTAAGAAAAATAAAATCTTTTTTAAAAAGTTCAAACTATAAAAATCAAAGTTTAAAATCTCTAATCATAAAGACAAGCTATCTCTCCCATTGTGGGTACTACTAGAATATTATCACACATGCGAGTCTGGGCCAATTTCTTAAACATCCCTAAAAAAAGGTCCCAGGAAAGATTTGGGCAGGGCAGAGAAAAATATTTCACACAGAGTAGTTCAGGTAAACATATTCTCTGCTTTCCCCTCACAAAAATATCAACAAAGTCAAATCTTTAAAAAAGATTCATTCACCTATTATAAATTTTTATTAAAGATTTACTTATTTTTATTGGAAAGGCAGATCAAATTTATGGAGAGACAGAAAGAAACATCCTCCATCCACTGGTTTACTCCCCAAATGGTTACCATTGCCAAAGCTGAGCTTATCTAAAGCCAGGAGCCAAGACCTTCTTCTGGGTCTCCCACGTGGGTGCAGGGTCCCGAGGCTTTGGGCCATCCTCCACTGCTTTCCCAGGCCACAGGCAGGGAGCTGGATGGGAAGTGGAGCAGTCAGGACAGAAATCGGTGTCCATATGGAATCCTGATGCTTGCAAAGTGAGGATTTAGTCGTTGAGCCATCACACCATGCCCAATTAAAAATTTTTGTTTGTGGCTACTATGCACCCACCCAGGACAAAGTGCTGATTGAATGATACTGTGCCTGGTTATTGCTACAGCCTAGCTGGTGAAGTGCCCGCAGCAGCAGCAGCATCACATGTAAAAACAGGTGTGTGTCCCCGCTGCTCCAGTTCCCACCCAGCTCCCTGCCTGTGGCCTGGGAAAGCAGCAGAGGATGGCCCAAGTGCTTGGGCCTCTGTCCCAATACGCAAGACAGGGAAGAAGCTTCTGGCTCCCGTTACTGCCATTCTGTGAGTGAACCTATGGATGTAAGATTCTCTCTCTTACTGTAACTCCCCCTTTCAAATAAATAAGTCTTGAAGAAAAAAAAAAGACGCTGTGCTAGTGAGATGAACATTTGGCCTTTGGCAACTAGGAATTGGGGATTTCATTGCCACTCCTACAAAGAGGAGGATGTATGTGGATCTGAGCCCCTAACTGGGAGGATCGCCCCCCCCCCCCACCCGGCAGATCGCAGCCTGTCCCCCGGGCAGGAACCCCGCAGCTCCAGCCTGGGTCCACCGCCCCCGCCTGTGACCCTCCCGTGGTCATCACACACGATGAAGGGGGACGCGGGGCTGAGGCCGAGGTCGCCCCGCGCAGGGACGGCCAGGACATCCGGAGTCCCAGCCTGCAGCCCCCGCCTCAGACTCCGGAACTGTCCTGAGCAGGCCCTGGCCACCGCCGGTCCCAACCAGCCCCGCGGACTCACCATTTCCCGGCTCCCGTGGCGGCCCGGCGGCTTCTGTGCGGTGGCCGCGGCCTGTGCCGGGCCCACAGTCGCCGGACGCCGCCGCGAGAGGTCGGAGCCCGGCGCCCCGCCAAGGATCGGAGCCCGGCGCCCCGCGGCCCTCAGCTCGCTGCGTCCTCGCCGCCAGCGCCGCGTCGCCCTGCCCACCCGGCGACGCTCCTGATTGGACGCTTGGCGCGGGCCCGCCTCCGTTGCCTGAGTGACAGCCGAGGAAGACGCGTCACAGAGACCAGCTTGGCGCTGCGGGCGGAGTGTCCCCTCAGCGCGGGTGCTCCGGGGCCGGACCTGCAGAGCGCGCGGGGATGGACGGGGCCGGACCTGCAGGGCGCGCGGGGATGGACGGGGGCCGGACCTGCAGGGCGCGCGGGGATGGACGGGGGCCGGACCTGCAGGGCGCGCGGGGATGGACGGGGGCCGGACCTGCAGGGCGCGCGGGGATGGACGGGGGCCGGACCTGCAGGGCGCGCGGGGATGGACGGGGCCGGACCTGCAGGGCGCGCGGGGATGGACGGGGGCCGGACCTGCAGGGCGCGCGGGGATGGAGGGCGGGGAGCAGGGGTGTCTGCTGCGTCCGGTTCTCGAGACGCAGGGGCGCGAGTGTGAGTTGGGAGTTACAGACTCAGTTTCCAAAAGGAGTAAGGCCTTTTGTCCCGGGGCAAGAGGGGCTCCCAGGAACCAGGTGGGTGGGTTTTCCTCCGCGGCTTGGCAGAAACGGACACGCACTAACCCTAACTCATGATCTTTATTCGGTTCAGACTCTGAAATCTGTCGTCACCACACGGAACAAACAATCTGACTCCATAGATTTTTTTTAAATCATTGGCGTGGACTTTACAGAAGATCTCCCATCGGCTGCTTCACATCCTAAGCGTCTGCTTGGGCTTCGGACCAGGCAAAGTCTGAGGGTCCAGCGTCCGGCATTTGGGCGCTTAGCCTCGGCTCTGGTCCCCTGGATCCTACACTCTAGTACCGGCGATGTCTTCCGGCTCCATTTCCAAGTCCAGCTTGCTGTTTTCACTCACCCTGAGAGGTGGTTTTCAACCTAATTACTCTGTTGGGTTCCTTTCTGACATCAACTGACCCAGCTTCTGAAGACATTTGAGGTGGATAGAAGATCTCTCTCCACCCATCTCTTTGTATCTTTGATACAAAATGAAAATATGTAGATTTTAAAGCTGCTTTTGGCTATAACCAAAACTGGAATTGGTGAATCTTTCAGGAACCCTGTTAACTTTCTTTCTTTCTTTCTTTCTTTTTTGAGGAATGTGCATACAATTTTCTATATGGCTGCAGCATTTCACTTTCCCATGAACACTGTAGTGTCTTTCAAAGCATGAAAATTAAGTCCAAATTATATATATTATTTAAAGATTTATTTATTCTTATTGGAAAGTCATATGCATACCACTGATTTAGTTCCCAAGTGGCCACAATGGCCGGAGCTGCGCCTGGAGCTTCTCCTGGGTCTCCCATGTGGGTGCAGGGTTCCAAGGCTTTGGGCCGTCCTCCACTGCCTTCCCAGGCCACAAGCAGGGAGCTGGACTGGAAGCAGGGCTACCAAGACACAAATTGCCCATATGGGATCCTGGCGCATGCAAGGTGGACCTTAGCTGCTAGGCTGCCATGCGCCCATGCCCCCAAGTTGTATTTGTAGCAGCTTTTGGTTTTGGTGTCATGCATAAGAATCTGTTGCTGTACCTGTATGGGATGCCAGTGTCACAGGTGGTGGCATTACCTGCTATAAAGGAAGCAGGGCTTACCTGAACAGAAGGGGCCCCAGGTGTCTCCATCTTACCTTTTTCCCACTGAACTCCCACCACCTCCATCCTGTTCCTGCACCGCTGGAATAAACTTCCTAAGATACCTTGTTGTGTTTGGTGTTTCCGGCTCACGGTAAAGAACCAGGTTGCGGGAATTAGCTGCGCTTAATAATACAGTAATAATAATGTAAACTAGAACTCTGTGTTACATGACTTACAGATCCACTGCCCCAACCAGTGGAAGGGGTGGCCTGAGCTGGGCAAGGAGACACACAGAGGTGTGGGTGGTCTCTGTGACCTCTGAGGAGATCTTCCCGGCGTTGAGGGATCCTGGCTTTGGTTTTCTTATTGGAAAAGTGAGCAGTCGCTGGACTGAGGAACAGCAGCGGCAAGGGGCACTTGGTTTCCCCCAGCGTCCAGACGTGAGGAACCCCATGCTCATCTCATTTGCTACTGAGCCAGTTCTATCCCAGGGTGCACAGCGGTCCTCCCCTCCCAGGACCACCCCCCACCGCTCGAAAGCGGAGGCCTCTGCTCTCAAAGGGGCAATTGTCCTCAGCCCCTGGAGGAACGCCCAAGGCAGGACTTGTCCCTGCTCCTGGGGGTTCAGGCATCCCAGGATTCAGCTCTGCCACCTCGGGTCTGAAGGCGGCGCCATGCCGAGCATCAGCCCGCGACCGCCGCTGATTGGCCGGCTGGAGCTGGGAGCAGATCGCTGGCGGGCGGAGGAGCAGACAGAGAAGCAGCCAGGCGGGCTGAGGGGGAGCCGGGCGGCCTGAGGAGCAGCCGAGCGGGCGGAGGCGCCAGTGGAACCATGAGCCCCGGCGCTGCTGCCCGCCGAGGCCGAGCCGGAGCCTGCGGGGCCGCTGGGCGCGCCGGGCGGGGGTCGCTGCACCCTCCGGCTTGGCTCTTCCTGCTGTGGCTAGTGGCCGGCCGCACCCGCGCCGCGGACTACGAGGTGAGGGAGCCCGCGGGCGGGAAGGAGGCCAGCTGAGGTGAAGCCCTGAGGAGGGGGCGGCTGGAGGGGCTGCGGAGCCCCCCGCGGGCGCCTGGGAACTGTGGCTGTCCCAAGCAGGGACACAGTCGCCCTGTGTGGCTGGGGTCAGTCGCCTCAACTTTGTAATCCCAGAGAGGGCTGTGAGGGGGCCAGAGCAGCTGTGTGTAAGGGGCGCGGAGTGAGCTCAGGGGCGGTGCACAGCCTCTCTGGGCTGCAGCTTGGCTCCCCCACTTCTGCTGGCCCGCTGGGGTTTCACCTGCACTCTGTCCCAGTACCCTGATGTGAAAACTAGGACTGCTGTGGGCTCAGCTGGCAGCTCAGCTGTCTGCAAGGTTGAGTACAGCTCAGCTCCTGCTGGGATGACATGCCCAGGGCTGAGTGAGAGCTGTCCCGGGGGCAGTGTGGGTGGGCACAGCTCTGTGTCCTGCCTGGGAGGGCCCGGCCTCCTCTGCTGGGGGTCAGGGTCAGGTGGTGGCTCCCCGCCACACCCTCATGTCAGTCAGGGTGTGTCCTGAGCTGTGGCTCTCCTCTACTCCACCCCTTAGCTCTGGGGTTTCTCACAGGGGTGTGTGTGTTGTTTGGGGTCTGTGTGCAGGCTTGTCCCAGAGTGCAGCCAGACATGCTGAACGTCCACCTGGTGGCCCACACACATGATGATGTGGGCTGGATCTATACAGTGGACCAGTACTATTATGGGGGTAAGTAGAGGGTGGGGACGGCCTTTCACGTGTGCCCTGGACAGCAGGGTGGGGCAGTGCCTGCATGGGCTCCTGTCTAGGAGTATCTTCCGATTTTCCTGCTCGCTCAGAGTACCTGACCCCTGACCCCTGTGTCCACAGGACAGAATGACCTGCTGCACCCAGGTGTGAAGAATATCCTGGACTCGGTGTTCGCTGCCCTGCAGGCAGAGCCCAGCCGTAGGTTTGTCTACGTGGAGATGGCCTTCTTCTCCCGCTGGTGGCACCAGCAGACGAACGCAACGCAGCAAGCTGTGCAGGAACTGGTGCGCCAGGGTGAGGCTGTCCCCAGGACGTGAAGAGGAAGGGCAGCTCCGCTTGGCTTCCTGTAGCCCTGGGCTGTGAGATGCCTCGCGCTGCTGTGCAGGCTGTGCGCTGGCAGATATTCCGGTGTACACTGGCAGATCTGGGGGACACCTGTGTGTTGTGCAAAGCCCACATCCAGGGGCTCCTTTGGGAAGCTCTGCTCCCCGTATCTGGACAGAAGGGCCTGGGAATGTGCATTTTTCTCTTTGTAGTCTTCTCATCCCCAGCTCTTGACCCTGACCCATTCCCTGCCCACACTGTGAGCCCACACCTAGGCCTTGACCCTGACCCCACACAGAGCCCTAGACCCTGACCCCACACAGAGCTCTAGACCCTGACCCCACACCCAGCTCAAGACACTGACCACACACTGCCTTTGACCATATATGCTCCCAGCCGTTAACCCTGTCCATGACCCTTCCTGTACAGGGCGTCTGGAGTTTGCCAATGGTGGCTGGGTGATGAACGACGAGGCGGCCACCCACTATGGTGCCATCGTGGACCAGATGACCCTGGGGCTGCACTTCCTGCAGAAGACATTCGGGGAAGACGGGCGCCCCCGTGTGGCCTGGCACATTGACCCCTTTGGCCACTCTCGGGAGCAGGCTTCCCTGTTTGCTCAGGTGCTGTGCCCTCCTCACTAGGTGCACCGTTTCCCTCGCTTGGACTCGTCCCTCTGCTGCTCCAGTTCTCCCTTTTCCTTCTATCTCTCCTCGACCTTGGTTCTACCCACCTCTCCTAAGCCAGTGTGAGCTTGATACTGGAGGGCTGGGCACATATTACAGTACCCCCTGTGGGACTCCCCCCAGATGGGTTTTGATGGCGTCTTCTTGGGGCGAGTGGATTACCAAGATAGAGAGGCACGAATGAAGAGGAAGAAGATGGAGCTGGTGTGGCGAGCCAGTGCCAGTCTGAAGCCCCCGACCGCTGACCTCTTCACTGGTGAGGCTGTGGGCTGACCTCAGCAGTCACACAGAGCCCCTGGCTCACAGGGACCTTGGGCCTGACTGACTGCTCTGCTGCCATCATCTAAAAACCTTCCTCCATTTTGGAACAAGGACCTTCAACTTTCCTTTGGTCCTGGTCCCTGCAAATTCTGAGGTCTGTCCTGGGGGAGGCCAGACCAGCTTCTTCCTTAGGGAAGGTCTGGGGTACTGGACCACCCTTTGAGCCTAGTGTGACCTGCAGGTGTGCTCCCCAACCTTTATGACCCCCCAAAGAATCTGTGCTGGGACACGCTGTGTGATGAGAGGTCCATAGTGGACAACCCTGAAGACTTCCAGTACAATGCCCAAGAAGTGGTTGATTATTTCCTGCGTATGGCTGCTGACCAGGTAACCCAGGGTCCAGAACCTGTGGGATTGAGGTGTACAAGGTGGGACAAGGTGTACACAGCATTTCTCATGACGCAGACATGACCTAACACCTATTCAGAGCCCTTGGATGAAGGTACCGTCACTTGAGCCCTTCTGATGTGCAGGCTGTCCTCAATGAAGTGTGCAGGAGATAGCATAGCACTGTGCGTTTAGATGTGTGCTCACCTCTGAGTGGGCCCATCTAAGCTGCTCACCAGCCAGTGGCTCTCTGTGGGCCACACACACACGCAGGGTTGGGCAGCATCAAGTACCAAGCTGTGGCCTATGGCCTACTGGGCTACTTTTTAGGAGGAAACTGCAATCCAGACTCAGGATTGGAGCTGGGACTCGAACCGACATGCTGCAATGTGGATGTGGGCATTGTAAGAGAATCGTACATGCTGGCCCATGTGCTTGCACTGTAATGATAATCTGGACCACTTATGAAGGTTCATCTAAACGCTCTCAGAAAAATGAAAAATGAGGCTATAAGTATTGTATTACAACAAAATGTAATGCATCTGCGTTGTTGTCCACAAAGTTTTTGAAGCTTCCTTGTATACACTAAGATACAGCTAGATACGTGGCCAGACACAGTGTGGCCTGCGAACCGCCCTTTCCCCTGCAGCACCGGTACTATCGCACCAACCACATCGTGATGACCATGGGTGGTGACTTCCACTATGGGTACGCCAACTCGTGGTTCAAGAACCTTGACAAGCTCATCCAGCTGGTCAATGCGAAGGTCAGTATGCTCATCCTGTGGTGCTCCTGTGTAAGAGTGTGTCCTTGGGTGCCCAGGACGGGGGTCCAGGGCAGAACTACATGTCCCATCTGAGTGTTCTCTTGCTTTTGCAACAAACAACCACAAACCGAGCAGCTGAGAATAGCAGAAACCCAGGAGCACCCGCTTCTGAGGTCAGCAGTGTGGCACGGGTTGCACTGTGCTGGAACATGGCCATGGCAGGTCTGTGCCCCTTGGGAGGCTTTGGGAGAGAGCTTGTGCCTTTGCCTTTTGCAGCTCTGGACACCACCTGTGTCCCTTGGCTCGTGCCCTCTCCTTTATCTTCAAAACCAGCCACACAGCGCCTCTCGGCCTGCTTCTGTCGTCACAGCTCTTCTGCATTCTCTACTACCGTCTTCCAGTTTTGTTTAAAAACTTTATAATTGCTGAATGGACATGGTGTGTATGTGTGTGTGGAACTGGGTAGGTGGCTCTCTGCATCTGTGGAGTCGACATCTGAGAATTCGACCAAGTGTGCATGAAAATCAGTTTTAAAAAAGAGCCTATACTTCCTGCAGTATGGGGGCAGGAAACTTGGGGCAACAGTGTGGTTCACTGGGTTACACAGCTGCCTTCCACACAGGCACTGTGGGTTCCAACCCTGGTGCCCCACTTCCAGACCGGTTATCTATCCTTGTATCTGGAGAATCAAGCAACTTAACTTGTTGGGCTTCTATCACCTCTGTGGGAGTTCCTGGCTTCTGGCTTCTGGCTTCTGCCTGCCCTAGCCTTAGGCACTGAGGCCCATTTGAAGAGTGAACCACCAGTAAAGGCCTCTTTCTGCTTTCAACTAAATGCATAAATCTTTTTAAAATGTGTGTTTACTGAGAAATTGGACTTTTTCTTGTTCATTGTAACAATTTGGCTGTTTTTGACAATTGATTGGTTTGTTTGTTTTTTTTTTTTTTAAAGATTTATTCATTTTATTACAGCCAGATATACACAGAGGAGGAGAGACAGAGAGGAAGATCTTCCGTCCGATGATTCACTCCCCAAGTGAGCCGCAACGGGCCGCTGCGCGCCGATCCGAAGCTGGGAACCTGGAACCTCTTCCGGGTCTCCCACGCAGGTGCAGT
This sequence comes from Ochotona princeps, assembly GCF_030435755.1. Lineage (NCBI taxonomy): Eukaryota > Metazoa > Chordata > Mammalia > Lagomorpha > Ochotonidae > Ochotona > Ochotona princeps. The sequence goes on along the minus strand of NC_080864.1, from coordinate 48,257 downwards.
GTCCCAATGCATTGGGCCATCCTCAACTGCTTTCCCAGGCCACAAGCAGGGAGCTGGATGGGAAGTGGAGCAGCCGGGATTAGAACCGGCGCCCATATGGGATCCCGGGGCGTTCAAGGCGAGGACTTTAGCCGCTAGGCCACGCTGCCGGGCCCGATTGGTTTGGTTTGAAAGACAGATGGCTACCTGCTGCTTTATTCCCAAAATTTGTGCAACACCTAAGCTGGTACAGGGTGAAGCTGGAGCTGGAACTCAGTGCAGGTCTGCACATGGGTGGCAGGGTCTCAGCTATCTGTAGCATCCCCTGCTATTGCCAGGATGTTCATTCCCAGAAGCCAGGGTCAAGAGTCGAACCAGACCTGAGGCCAAGCACTAAAAGGGCATGGGGGTGTCCCACACTACGTAACTCACCCACCAAATGCCCACCCCAAAATGTGTATTCATATTTTGTTATGAGTACTAGAGACTCACATAGGGTCTCTGATTGCTGATTTGATTCCCAAATGTGTGTGGTAGACTCTTGAAGTGGGATGAAGCCAGGAGCTGCCAACACAATGCTGGTCTCCCAGGGACCCAGGCATTGGTACCTCCCAGGGTGTGCAGTAGCAGAAAACGGATTGGGAACAGAGTGGGAATCTGAAGCCAGACTCTGTGGTGTGGGCTGTAGACAACCTTCCTTGAATCCTAACAGTTGCCTCAAATGCCTGCCTTAAACTTCTCTTGTACTTTCTCCCTAAACTATACTGGATAACAAGCGTTTCAAGTACTTACAATGTATCAGTGTGATTCTACATCTTGTGATGACTTAAAGTACACAGGAGGATTGCATATGTTCTACGAAATACTGTGCTGCTGATTACAAGAGTAGGCATCTGTGGAATTTGCTATCCTCTGGGGATCTTGGAAAAAGTCACCTGTGGATGATGATGTGTGACTGTCAAGCATGCGATGCATGTGTGCAGACGTGTATTGATGTAAGTGTGTAGACACATGTGTTGATCATGTATGCATGTGGGTATGTGTACTGATCATACATTGTGTAGATATATGTATTGGAATGCACTATGCACACACATGTACTGATCCATGTATTGTGTGGATGTGTGTATTAATCATGATCTATGTACACACATGCACTGAGTATGTAAGTGTATTGATATATGTAGTGATTGTGTAAGTGCATAGACATGTGTGTTGATCATGTATGCATGTGGAATTATGTACTGATTATGTATTGTGTGGATGTATGTATTAATCATGATCTATGTACACACATGTACTGAGTATGTAAGTGTATAGATATATGTAGTGATTGTGCACTCCAGGGGGGTATTCAGCACCTGAGCCCAATGGATGTTCAAATGTGGGCAACCATGTGGGCCTCTGGGCATGCACAGCCGTGGGTCCCGGGGAAGGAGTGCTGCCTCGAGCTCACCCAACGCCCTCCATCAACAGCAGGAGAACGGGAGCCGGGTCCATGTGCTCTACTCCACCCCTGCGTGCTACCTGCGGGAACTCAACAAGGCCAACCTCACCTGGTATTTGGGGACACTGGGGAGCTGGAAGGGGGTGACATGCCACTTGGCCTATGATCCAGCCCTCCATGCCCACGCACACGCAGGTCAGTAAAAGAGGACGACTTCTTTCCGTATGCTGATGGCCCCCACCAGTTCTGGACCGGCTACTTCTCCAGCCGGCCAGCTCTCAAGCACTATGAGCGTGTCAGCTACAACTTCCTGCAGGTGGGTGGGACCCTGACGCATAGGGCAACAAGGAGGGGGGATAGGCCTGGTAACCCAACATGGCCCTGCTCCCCAGGTGTGCAAGCAGCTGGAGGCACTGACAGGCTGGGAGGCCAACAAGGGACCCTATGGCTGGGGAACCAGCACAGTCCTCGGTAGGGATGGGGCAGAAATGGGGTTGAAGGTGGAAACCAACCCTGGTTTGCCCCCCAAGTCTCTTCTTAAAGCCTATACTAACCTGCCCCACAGTCCCTGACCTTTCTTGTCCCGGTGCTGGGCAGGGCTGAGTCCTATGGAGGCCCCACGCTGTGCCCTGTTTGTCTGCAGAGGAGGCGATGGCCGTGCTGCAGCACCATGATGCCATCTCTGGCACCGCCCGCCAGAATGTGGCAGATGACTATGCACACAAGCTGGCCACAGGCTGGAGACCCTGCCAGGTGTGTGGGAGGCCACGGAGAGGAAGCATGGTGTACATGGAATGAAGGGGCAGACAGAATGGGGCATGGCCAACACATAGGTGAGGAGGGCGTGACAGGGCCAAGGCATAAGTCACCGAGTGAACGAAGCAATGTGGCCCAGCCCCTTGGTCATGGACAAAGCCTCTTTGAGGAGGGACCGATAGGCTGCTGTGTGGTGGGGTTGAGCACAGGTAAGAAGCAGAAGAGGCCTGAATAATCGTTGAGAGTGAAGCCTCCCCTTGCTGCCCACTCTGCAGGTTCTCATGAGCAACGCCCTGGCATGGCTCAGTGGCTCCATCGAGGATTATTCCACCTGTCCGGGCCTCAACATCAGCTTCTGTGTGCTCAGCCAGATTTCAGCTCGAGTGAGCTGGTGGGGCAGGAGGGAGCAAGGGCCATGACAGGAGCTTGAGGTAGAGAGGGATGGCAAGTAGAGGCAGGGCTCCAGATGATGGGTGTAGACCAGGTGCTTGGTGACTTCTGGACACCGGATCTGGGGAATTCCATGAGGTGCAATGAAGCCAGCAAGGAGAGAGCAGTGTGCTCAGACGGGGCTCTTCCTGCCGATCGCTGAGTACCCAGGGGTGAGCAGGGAGAGTGCAGCATGAGGGTGGGGAAGCCCTGCTGTGCTGCATGCCCTCCCTGTTCCCCTGCCCCAGTTCCAGGTCACCATTTACAACCCCTTGGGGCGGAAGGTGGCTCACATGGTGCGGCTGCCAGTCAATGAAGGCACCTTCCTTGTGAAGGACCCCAAGGGCAACGCTGTGACCAGTGATGTGAGTCCCTTCAGTGACTGCTTCTCCCTTGGACACCCATGGGCACCCCCATCTCTCATGGTCAGCTCTGTCCCTAAACATGTCGTTATGCTCCCACCCTGAGTACCAGACCCTCGGAGCATCTCTGTACCGCGTGTCCCCTTTGACTATCCCTCTCGTACCCTGTGTCCTGAATGTGGAGAACTCCTGCTCCCCAGATGCCTCTGGCCCCTAAACTCTCTCCTCCCATGAAATCTTTCCTTCCCTGCTATGCCTGCCACATCTCTCCCCTTCCTGCTCCTTCCCTTCTCCTCCCATCCCATTCTTTACACACTCACATGAGTCTCCTCTATCCTGGATTGACACAGACCCCACCTCTTTTCCCTCTGTACCCGGATTTCCTTTCCTCACCCAGGAACCCAACCACTCCTTGCTTTCGATACCTGTGTGCAATGCATGTCATGCTCTGTGTGAGCTCACAGCCTCTGACTCTGTTTCCCTTCTACCTCACCTGAGGTGGTGATGAATCCACAAGCAGAGACACAGATACCCATCCCAGAGCTGCTGTTCCCAGCCTCAGTGCCTGCCTTGGGCTTCAGCGTCTACTCCATAGCCCGAGTGTCTCGTCAGAACCCCAAGTTCCACATGCCCAAGTCCATTCCCCGGCACTCCAATTCAGATGTCTTAATGATCCAAAACAAGGTGAGACTCCTCTTAGATCCGTGTCCCTGAGCTGGTGACAACTTGCATGTGTGGTGAGCTCTGCGTGCCCTGTGTTGGCACTCCCTGAGTTTGAGGTCTACCATTCCACACTCTCCTGTAGTGTGACCTTGAACGACCTTCATGTGGGCCTGAATGGCTTTTCTGAGGCTGTGAAGATGAGTGACACTGACAGATAGATCAGAGCTGATGGCAAATGGAGGACAGTTTTAGTTATTGAACAGCAAGAGTTATTCATTTCAAGGGGTGTGTGTTTGTGTGTGTGTATGTGAGAGAGAGAGAGAGAGATCTTCTGTCAGATAACTGACTTCTCATACGGCCCCAAAAGCCAGAAGTCAAGTCTGGCCAGGAACCAGGATCACCATCCCGGTCTCCACAGAAAGTACTTGGAGCACACACTTGAGCCATCACCTGCTGACCTCCCAGGTGCCTCAGCAAGAACCGGAATGGAAGCAGAGCACCTGGGTCTCAAACTTGGGATCCAGAGATGGCTGTGGTGTGGAAAGCCGCAGCTCCATCCCTGGGCCACCCCTCAACACCTGTGGTTTTCTTTGGGTTGTAAAGGAATGGCAGGATTCCCACGGGCCCTCCCATGTTGTGTGGGTGCAGGAATCAGTGCTGTATAGGATGCCCAGCTTGGCTTTGGTCTGAAGCAGATGACATGGATGGTGAGGCTGAGATGTCACAGGTGCCCTCCTGAATCATGTCACCAAATAAACCTGCAGAAGCATGGAGTGAGGCAGACAGGATATTGGGAGTCCTTAAAGGAATCAAGCGTGAGGCGTGCGAGGGAAGGTGGAGGGGCAAGAGAGTGCTGGGAAGATGGCGCTGCCACTGGCCATTCATGTGTGTCCTCCCGTTTCTGCACAGTACATTCGGGCTACATTCAGTGCTGAGACTGGCCTCTTGATGAAGATTGAGAACATGGGCCAGAAAGTTGTACTGCCTGTGAGCCAGTCTTTTTTCTGGTAAGAAGGTGTGCGGCAGATCTGGGCAGGGGGCTAATGGACCTGGAGCCCCTTACCGACTCTTGCCTGTGTTGTCTACAGGTACAAAGCCAGTATAGGTGACAGGAAACTCCAGCAGTCCTCTGGTGCCTATGTGTTTAGACCACACCGACGACAGCCACTGCCCGTGAGCCAGCGGGCTGAGATCTACCTGGTGAAGGTCCGGGAATGCTGTGGGCAGTGGGGATGGCCGGCTAGGCAGCGTGGGTCTTTGGTTCAGTGCAGGGAGGAGAGGATGCCATCTTCCTCAGTTAACAGGGCTCAGACCAAGTAGGATGTTGGCAGGTGGAAGGGGACTGACATCATGGCAGCTGTCTCCTGAGGAATCAGATAGGAAGCCGTTCACACCTGTCATTTGTGTTGGCATAACTCTGAATTGGAAGCAGGGCTGGGTGTGCACTAAATGAGGAGTACAAGTCCAGGAACTGGAGGATTCAAGATGGTTTGTGGGATGAAGAGGTGATACTGGTGGGGAGATGTCAAGGGTAACACTTGGATGGAGGCTTGGGAGAGTCTGCTGAGGGTAGGTATGCCCTGGGGATGCCAGCTCTTGGGGCCTGTCAGGGATGTTTCCTTCAGTGCAGGAAAAGACAGAGTGACAGGACTCATGTCTGTGCATGTTCAAAACTTGAAGTTTAAGTTTATTCCTCATGTCCATAGACAGGTTGATCTGTTGTTGTAACTGTTGACCCAAATTCACTGAACTCAACCCAGATGGAATTCTCTTTCTACCAGTGAGACAGGCTGTGCACTGGGGAAGCTCTGAAGATCCCAGTCACCCCAATGCTTTCTGTGTCATGCACTGTCTTCCCTAATCCTCAGCTTCTCTTTAGTCTATAATGGGTGCCTGAGTTCCAGCTACTCTGTCTGTTTTTGAGTCAGTGAGACCCTTTCTCACAGCCCCTTACACAGCTACCGTCACACAGGTCCGGATCAGTTCATGGAAGACAGGAAAGCAGTCGAGAAAAGACTGTCCATCACAATCGAGTGATAACTGCTCTGAGGAGGGGAGGTGGGACATTGGCAGTCAGCTGGTACATGTGCCCCCCTCTGGAAATCCATGTTGGTGATAAGGGGAGTGTGGGCATCACATCCAGGCAGGTGTGGGTGAAGGTAGGATACCTGTGCACCTATTGGGGTTGACCCTGCTGGAGGGCTCACAGCTGGGTGGTACGTGCCTGACTCACCTCTGCTCATGGCTGGGCTGACCGCTGCCCTCCGCTCTGTTTCTAGTCATCCTTAGTGCAGGAAGTGCACCAGAACTTCTCAGACTGGTGTTCCCAGGTGGTTCGCCTGTACCGGGGACAGCGGCACCTGGAGCTGCAGTGGACAGTGGGCCCCATACCCACTGCGTGAGTTCCTTGCATGGGTTTGGGTCTGTGAAAAATGCAGACAAGGTGATTTACTTAAGAACATTTGAATCAAAGACGAAGGGGCTGATTAGTGGCACAGGGAGTTAAGCCACCATGAGCCCTGCTGGTATCGCAGTCCATGGGCTGTGGAGTCCCTTGCTGCTCCATTTCCCACTGCATTCCCCATGAGTACTTGGATAAGAAACATAAGGTGGCCCAAGTACTCATGTGCCTGCCACCCATGTCCAAGATGGAACTCCAGGCTCATGGCTTTGTCCTGTAGAGTGCGAACACAGAGCCATTTAGGAAGTGAAGCAGCTGATGGAAGATCTCTTACTCTTGGGCCTCTCCCTCTTGGGGTCATTCAGTCTTCCTTTAAACAAAACGATCTGGGAAAACTCATTGGAAAGGGAGCGGGTGTCCAGGTGGAAGCTGGGAGGCAGCAATAGCATCTGAGTCTCCACTGTGTGTGGCTGGGCTGTCCCCAGGCAAGAGGCACAGGGGGACTGACCCCAGGCCCTGTGATGAATGGCAACATCCCAGCTGGTGTTGGAGGCGCCGTGCTAGTAACTACCCACAGAGTGGAGTTCAGTGAGGCTCACACACTTCCCTCATGTTGAACACAGTGATGGCTGGGGAAAAGAGGTCATCAGTCGCTTTGACACGCCGCTGGACACCAAGGGCCACTTCTACACGGACAGCAATGGCCGGGAGATCCTGACCAGGAGGTGAGAGGGCCAAGAGGCACTCCAGGGGCAGTCTGGGAAATGCTGGGGCCCAGGAGTGGAGGCATTGGCTGAGCCATGGGAATATGGGAGAGCAGCAGAGGGAAGAATGGGCGAGCCAGCCCCAGGGCTGACCCAGTGACCTCCCACCCCAGGCGGGATTATCGGCCCACCTGGAGCTTGAACCAGACCCAGGTGGTGGCAGGCAACTACTACCCAGTCAACACCCGCATTTTCATCAAGGTACCCTCCCACACTCCATGCTGCCCTCTATGGAACGGGGAGCACCCCTCGTTGGCAGGGTCTCCCCACCACCTGGGTTGGGGCTGGCTCTGGCTCCCCACTTCTCCTCACCCCTGTCCTCCAGGATGGGGAGAAGCAGTTGACGGTGCTGACGGACCGTTCGCAGGGGGGCAGCAGCCTACGGGACGGCTCGCTGGAGCTCATGGTGAGTGTAGGGGGGCCGCAGCCAAGCTAGGGTCCTCCTCAGGTCCCACACTGCTGCCCTGCGGGACTCTGCAGAAGGACACCCTCACCCTCTCCCGGGCACGCTCCTGTAGGTGCACCGGAAGCTGCTGCGAGATGATTTCCGCGGAGTCGGGGAGGCGCTGCTGGAGCAGGGCTCGGGCTTGGTGGTGCGAGGGCGCCACTTGGTGCTGCTGGACGCGGTAGACCAGGCGGCCGCGGGGCATCGGCTGCTGGCTGAGAGGGAGGTCCTGGCCCCACAGGTGTTTCTGGCCCCAGGCGGGGGCGCTCCATACTTCCAGGGAGCCCCAAGGCGCACACAGGTAGGAGGCGTGTGGTGCACAGAGCCTCAGGATAAAGCCCACTTGGGGCTGGTTTTACTTGGCTTAGTGGGGATCCACCGCTCGAACTTAATTCACTCAGAAGAGGCCAGCACAAGGCTAAGCCTCGCGTAGCTCCTAACCAGGGCTGGTCCAAGTGTCAATCCACTCCTGAGTGGGCAAAGTCCAGCGCCTGCCTCGTTACCACCTTCTTGCCTCAATCCTACCCGTTCTTGAAGTCTGCCTTCTGAGCCACTCACCCTTTGCGCTTTGCCCTGCTTCGCCTTTTGGGGTCCACAGCCCTGCCCCAGCTGCATATCCTTCCTGTGTCAGGGCCGCTCAGCCTGGGAACTGTCTCGTGGTCTCATTTACTAAGGCTCCCCGAGCCACCCAGTGCTCTGTGGTGTTCTTTGCTTTTCCTGTGTAAGGTCTGCCCTCCCGGTGACTCGGCCTGCTACCCATTCCCACAGTTCTCAGGCCTGCTCAGGGAGCTCCGCCTTCCTGGTCCATGCCCCGCCCTCCCTGACTAGGCCCTGCCTACCCCTCCCACAGTTCTCAGGCCTGCTCAGGGAGCTCCGCCGTCCTGGTCCATGCCCCGCCCTCCCTGACTAGGCCCTGCCTACCCCTCCCACAGTTCTCAGGCCTGCTCAGGGAGCTCCCGCCCTCTGTCCACCTGCTCACACTGGCCCGCTGGGGCCCGGACAGACTGCTGCTGCGCTTGGAGCACCAATTCGCCCTTGGGGAGGACTCAGGACACAACTTGAGCTCTCCTGTGACCTTGAATTTGCAAGTAAGGAGAGCAGAGGTGGGCAAGAGCCAGGAGAGACAGAGGCACTGGGGAATTCTGGCTCTGCTTGTTCACTCCGGGCCCTTCCATGATTTCCACAGGACCTGTTCTCCACCGTCACCATCACCCACCTGCAGGAGACCACGCTGGCGGCCAACCAGCCCCGAGAAAGTGCCTCCAGGCTCAAGTGGACCCCAGACACTGGTGGGTTCCTGCCTGTAGCTGGCAGCTGTGGGCAGTGCAGGAGGCAGGAGAATGTGGGCAGGCATCCAGGATAGAGTGAGAGTATCCATGGCAGATCCAGGCAGGAGTGCTGAGCCCACAGTGGGTTCATCAAATGATTCATAAGCATTGAGGACTGAACACTTGGTTGCATGACATGATTTGAGGGTCTCCCTAGGTGATTGTTCTGGGAAGGGGACCATTTCCTGGGATTGCTTTGCGGCTCTTAGAATATGGACCATGTGTTGGAGAGGATTTTGTGAACCCTAAGTGTTGAATTTCGTTCCAGGGATGTCATTAATGGGTTCGGGAGGAGATGTTTAGGATAGATTTGTGGGCTCACGGTGTGGAATTCTGCACCCATCTTACTCTCGGTCCTCCAACTCCCTCCCTAGATGCTGCACCGTACCCCCCTGCTGCCCCTGTGGACCCGACCACCATCACGCTGCAGCCCATGGAGATCCGCACCTTTGTGGCCTCAGTCTTGGGGGAACTGGACCCCTGGAGCCACAGAGAAGACCCCTTAGACTTCTGAGCTCTCTGATTGCTGCTTTGTCACCCGTCAATGCCATTAAAGTGACACTGCTAAGCATGAGGTCACTGTGGGACTGTTTCTGGAAGGAGACAGAATGCATGATTCTATAAGGCCACCAAAGCCTAACTGAAGGAAAGGCAAAGTGCAGGAAGACAGGGCACTGTCCTTTGGTTCACTCCCCAAATGGCCTCACAGAATCTTGCTTTCTGTGAGGTGTTCAACATGCTTCATTTCAATGCAGTGTGCTCTATGTGCATTAGATTAGAAGTGACAAAACTGGGTTCCCAGGAGAGCTGCTTATAATGCTGGTGGTGCGTGAATGTAGTGACCCAAATGGGTTAGTTCTGCCACTAGAACACATGTGCTGCTGCTTTGGGATTATGCCACTCACCAACACACGAGTTCCCTAGGTGTCACATGCACATTTAGCAGTATGTGTATATGGTACCAGCTGTCCTCTGCAGGCCCCAATGTGCTTCCATATCCTCTATTTGTATTTGGGCTAGCCATCCAGTACTCTGTCTTTTCCACTGGGGTGGATGGGCCCAAGGACCCACGTCAGGTACCCAGTCCCTTCCACAGCCTCCACCCCTGATGCTCGTGGACCTGACAGCCAATGCACAAGCATGCCCAAGGACCCAGGCTCCACAGGAGCCTCCACCCCCGGGGCTCACAGACCTGGCACCAACCACACAGGTGGGCCCAAAGACCAGGGACAGGCAACCCGGGCCCTGCCAGATGCCCCACCCTCACGATTCTGGGACCCACCACCCACAGACTGACATGGCTTGCCTCACCTCAGCATTGAGCAGTGGGTGCTTCATTCTGGTTTGGTCCAGCCTGCCCCAGGTTTTGCTCCACCTGGTATGTGCTGCAGTCTATCCCAACCCAGCCAGCCTCCTATCCTGGCCCTAGTGTGAACTGGTTGGTTGTAGCCTGGCCCGGCCCAGCCCCTCCTGTAGCGCATCCTGGTCCTCAAATCTGCCAGTGGATGTTATGAACAGGCCCAGCCTGGCCTGCTCTGCAGACCTGACCCGCATGTATGCCGGCAAGTACTGCAACCTGGCCTGACCTCAGCTGCTCCCTGCCTTGGTTGTGTTCACCTGCAGGGACTGAATCCTAACAAAGGATTTTCCCAAGTTCCTCTACCAGGTGTCCTATTAGTGGTAGATCTTGCATACCCTCGTGAGTCCTTGGCCTAGGTTGGCTTTGTCCACCTCTTATTCAGCAGGAACTGTGTCCTTGCCCAACCTGCCCATACTCAATCTGGTTGTTACTGCTGGGTGTTGCAGCCCTGTCACAACTGGTCCACACTGACAGCTCTCGTGTGGTTCAGTGTGAGCTGAGATTTAGCCAAGCCTGTTCTACATCCACCCTGGTTCTCACAAGTACCAGTGGGTGCTGGAGTCGAACCCAGTCTAATGTACCCCACACCCAGTCCACACCCATGCCATGCCCAGTCCAGGCTGCTATCCAGATTCTGGCTCTCACACTCATCAGTGGAAGGTACAACCCAGCCAGGGCATCCCCTTAGCTCCCCAAACAAACCTGTTTCAACCACAGATCTTGGGCATGCCAAAGGAGATTGCTGTTCCACATGGGCAAGCCTACATACTCCCTCACAGATTCTGTCCCCAGACATAATTCACATTCTAGTTAGTGTCATGGACCAGCCTCACAATGCCTGTTCCTTATTCTGACTCTCACTGATGGTTCTGGTGATCTAGCACTACAGGTACAGTAGCCTTGTCCATGGAAGACCCACAGAAGATGTTCCTCACATGGATATGAATCCTCAGGACCTTGATCGCTGCCAACTGTGCCATCCCCCAGATCAAATCTAAGCCTATACTGCCAAGACTCCAAATGGTGCCATTGGGTGAACCAAAGGCTCTGCCTGGTGCCATTGGCACTCTGGTTGCCCTTCCAGGATTTATGTCATCAAGCTGGCCAAACATGCCTGCACCTGCAGCACACAGATCATGCTGTTCCAAGTCCCCTCACACACCTTTCAAAGTCACTGGCTTGGGTGGGATGTGGGTGCTTCCCCAAAGTCTGTAGAGTGGGGCCGAATCCTCCACATGGGAGTGATAAGGGCTGCAGCCTTCAGGAGGGGACTGAACCATGAGAGCTATGCCATCGGCAGTGGGCTCAGTGCCCCATAGGGGGGTTGGTTGAAGAGTGCCCTCCCTTCTCACAAGAAGGGATAGAGCTGTCACGGTCTGAATGGGAACTGTCTCCTGAGCTAGGTCAGGGATTCGGGGCTGCCTCAGGGCTGCAGCCAATTCAGGGAAGATGGAGCTCCGCACCCTGCAGCGCTGATTGGCCAGGTTTGTTCTAGGCTGGAGTGCAGCCAATCTGGGAGGGATCCAGGAACACTCCAGCAGCAGTGGCCCTGGCTGGGCTCTGGCAGTGGAACCATGACCACCTCAGGCAGGCTTCAGTAGTCAGCACTGGCATGTGTGCACAGGTGACATCCACCATGTTTTGACTTTGTGTTGATATGAGGGCTGTGGGAACTTAACAAGTGAATCTACATGGTGATTGAAATCTGGGTGTGTGATGCTGAGGCGGGTCTGCGGGTGTGGGCAGGTCCAATAATGGGGTGAGGGGACACATCTGAGTGGCTGGACTGCCACTCTGGAAGAGGGTCTGCCCCCACTGGGTTTTGGGCTCACTGGCTCATGCATGCCCTGGGTATTGTGGTAGGAGGGCTGTGAGGGGGCCAGAGCAGCTGTGTGTAAGGGGCGCGGAGTGAGCTCAGGGGCGGTGCACAGCCTCTCTGGGCTGCAGCTTGGCTCCCCCACTTCTGCTGGCCCACTGGGGTTTCACCTGCACTCTGTCCCAGTACCCTGATGTGAAAACTAGGACTGCTGTGGGCTCAGCTGGCAGCTCAGCTGTCTGCAAGGTTGAGTACAGCTCAGCTCCTGCTGGGATGACATGCCCAGGGCTGAGTGAGAGCTGTCCCGGGGGCAGTGTGGGTGGGCACAGCTCTGTGTCCTGCCTGGGAGGGCCCGGCCTCCTCTGCTGGGGGTCAGGGTCAGGTGGTGGCTCCCCGCCACACCCTCATGTCAGTCAGGGTGTGTCCTGAGCTGTGGCTCTCCTCTACTCCACCCCTTAGCTCTGGGGTTTCTCACAGGGGTGTGTGTGTTTGTGTGTGTGTGTGTGTGTGTGTGTGTGTGTAACTTCCAGTAGACCCTTTTTGTGAAAAAAAGGACCTAACTTTTAGAGTCTTAGAAATGCGGAGGGTGACTTTTCATTGTAAGTGTGGGAAAAATGTCTGCTAGAAGTAGTGCGGAAATAGAACACGGCACAGATCACACCGAATGTCGTGCCCTCTCATTTTCAGGAGGAGAAACTTGTGGTGGTGGAAAGTGTTGTGTGTTTTGATACTGGCTTTTAAAGAATTAATAGAGTGTCAAAATTATTTGCCAAACGTCTTCAAGTTTGGGCCGAATAGCGTTTTCCTGGAGAGGAACAAGCAAGATTAGAAAGAAGGAGCAATGATAGGGAGGGGGCAGCAAGATCAGAGACACCATGTTCTGTCCTGAGGCAGCAGCTCCTGAAGCAGAAAATACACGACAAGATGTGCACTGACCAGCTGACCATGGGTCAGAGATCATAGGCCTGGAAAAGGGAGAGAAAATTTAAAAAGAATTGGTTTCCAAAAGTTTGATCCTACTCCACAGCAGTGCCAATCATTTGTGGGTCATCAGCCAACCCTGTCATGTGCATTCGAGGGAGGAATTTTGCCACACAGTCCCCTGCCAGATGCTGCTGCCCTCTTGTTCACCAGGGAGTGCTTCACCCTCCTCCAGGGATCCTTCTGGATTCAAGACTCTTTCTCCTGCTGGTCAGCTGTGGACCGTTGGCTGCCGCTGATGTGCCACCTTCCACAAGACATCCCAACAGCTGACGTCTGTTTTTCACAGAGGTCCTTCTCCCCAGGACAGGTAGAGTCGCAACATGCCTGGATCCCTCGTCTGTAGCGGCCGCTGTCACAGCACGCAACGGCATAAGTTGTGCAAGCCAGGGGGACAGGCACCTTCAGCAGCCTGGTGAAGGAGCTGCTGAAGGGTCCAGCAAGGGTTGGTGTGGTGTGGTGTGGTGTGGTGTGGTGTGTTGGTACGGGGTATTTTCCGAATGGGTCAAGCCTCAGCCTGCCAGGCGGATGGCCTGTATGGGTACTGCTTCGAATCCTGGGTGCTTCCCCTGCAGTCCAGCTCCCTGCCGATCCTCCTGGGAGAGCAGCGGAGGATGCTGCCAGGGCTTGTGCCCCTTTGCCGCTGTACCCCTGTGGCCCTGTGCCCCTGTGGGAGATCTGGAGGAAGCTCCTGGTTCCTGGGCTTGTCCTGACCCAGCCACAGCTGTCTCTGGTGGTGGTCCTTGGGGAAGTGAGCCAGCAGATGCCAGAAAGCTTGCTGTCTCTCCCTCTCTGTTCCTGTGTGCTTCCAAGAAAAGGGGGCAGAGGGAGGCAGGAGGGAGGAAGGATAAGACAGAAAGCTGCCGGCCTCCTGCGAGGGAGCATGCTGTGTGCTGTGTGCTGTGTGCTGTGCTGTGGCTCTAGACTGCTTTTGTCTGTCAATGCAGACCGCCAGGGCGTGCGTAGGGCTTCCGGTCATGGGTCTTGTGTGCAAGCTCTAAAAAGAGTGTCCTTGAGAGCGAATGCCTCTCTGAGCTGGAGCTGGGCTGCTTCCCTTGATTTGGCAGGAGAGCCTGGGATGAGCGTCCTGCAGTGAGTGCTGGTGGCCACGAGAGGGCGCGCAAAGCTGCTTTTTTTTTTTTTTTTTAACAGATTTATTTATTTCATTACAAAGTCAGATATACAGAGAGGAGAAGAGACAGAGAGGAAGATCTTCCATCTGATGATTCACTCCCCAACGGAGCCGCAACGGCCGGTGCGTGCCGATCCAAAGCCGGTAAACTGGAACCTCTTCTGGGTCTCCCACGAGGGTGCAGGGTCCCAAAGCTTTGGGCCGTCCTCGACTGCTTTCCCAGGCCACAAGCAGGGAGCTGGATGGGAAGTGGAGCCGTCGGGATTAGGACCGGTGCCCATATGGGATCCCGGCGCGTTCAAGGCGAGGACTTTAGCCGCTAGGCTATGGCGCCGGGCCCCAAGCTGCCCTTTCTACCCCTGGTCGGCTCAGGCCCTCTGAGCTCTAGACAGCCCAACCCGAGCCATCCTAGCATCGTGTGGGGGTCCCAGACAGTATTCCGGGGCACGTGTTGTTGGAAGATCAGGGCTCCAAGGCCGGACAGCCGCTAGGCCACGCTGATGGGCCCCGGCTCCATGTATTTTTGCATGTGTGGGGTGGCGGTTAGGGTGATGTGATACACTACTCGGCCTTCCTCGGCCTAGCTGGGTGGTGTCTGGGCATGTGGGCTCCTAAGCCAGGAGCAGGTGGATGGAGAAGTAGGCACCAGAGGTCAGCAGCCATCTGCAATAGGAAGTCCCAGGCCCCAGCTGCTGCGGAGAGCACCCTGCACCATGCAGCCCTGCTGCCCAGCACATCTGATGATGGCCAGGGAGCCACCAAGGCCCGCACAAGGGAGGGCTTTCAGGGCCTGTGCTGCCTGCACACGACAGGGTGCACAAAGCTGCCCTTTCTACCTCCAGCTAGCACTTGAGGGGTCAGCCATCCCTGTCATGTGCTTTGGAGGCAGGAATTTGGCCTCACAGCCTCCAGCCGGATGCTGCTGCCCTCTTGTTCACCAGGGAGTACTTCACCCTCCTCCAGGGATCCTTCTGGATTCAAGACTCTTTCTCCTGCTGGTCAGCTGTGGACCGTCGGCTGCCGCTGATGTGCCACCTTCCACAAGACATCCCAACAGCTGACGTCTGTTTTTCACAGAGGTCCTTCTCCCCAGGACAGGTAGAGTCGCAACATGCCTGGATCCCTCGTCTGTAGCGGCCGCTGTCACAGCACGCAACGGCATAAGTTGTGCAAGCCAGGGGGAAAGGCACCTTCAGCAGCCTGGTGAAGGAGCTGCTGAAGGGTCCAGCAAGGGTTGGTGTGGTGTGGTGTGGTGTGGTGTGGTGTTATGTGGTGTTATGTGGTGTGTTGGTGCGGGGTATTGTCCGAGTGGGTCAAGCCTCAGCCTGCCAGGCGGATGGCCTGTATGGGTACTGCTTCGAATCCTGGGTGCTTCCCCTGCAGTCCAGCTCCCTGCCGATCCTCCTGGGAGAGCAGCGGAGGATGCTGCCAGGGCTTGTGCCCCTTTGCCGCTGTACCCCTGTGGCCCTGTGCCCCTGTGGGAGATCTGGAGGAAGCTCCTGGTTCCTGGGCTTGTCCTGACCCAGCCACAGCTGTCTCTGGTGGTGGTCCTTGGGGAAGTGAGCCAGCAGATGCCAGAAAGCTTGCTGTCTCTCCCTCTCTGTTCCTGTGTGCTTCCAAGAAAAGGGGGCAGAGGGAGGCAGGAGGGAGGAAGGATAAGACAGAAAGCTGCCGGCCTCCTGCGAGGGAGCATGCTGTGTGCTGTGTGCTGTGTGCTGTGCTGTGGCTCTAGACTGCTTTTGTCTGTCAATGCAGACCGCCAGGGCGTGCGTAGGGCTTCCGGTCATGGGTCTTGTGTGCAAGCTCTAAAAAGAGTGTCCTTGAGAGCGAATGCCTCTCTGAGCTGGAGCTGGGCTGCTTCCCTTGATTTGGCAGGAGAGCCTGGGATGAGCGTCCTGCAGTGAGTGCTGGTGGCCACGAGAGGGCGCGCAAAGTTGCCCTGTTTTTTTTTTTTTTTTTTTTTTTAGCAGATTTATTTATTTTATTACAAAGTCAGATATACAGAGAGGAGAAGAGACAGAGAGGAAGATCTTCCATCTGATGATTCACTCCCCAACGGAGCCGCAACGGCCGGTGCGTGCCGATCCAAAGCCGGGAACCTGGAACCTCTTCTGGGTCTCCCACGAGGGTGCAGGGTCCCAAAGCTTTGGGCCGTCCTTGACTGCTTTCCCAGGCCACAAGCAGGGAACTGGATGGGAAGTGGAGCCGCCGCAGGGATTAGAACCGGTGCCCATATGGGATCCAAGTGTGTTCAAGTTGAGGACTTTAGCCGCTAGGCTACGGCGCCGGGCCCCAAGCTGCCCTTTCTACCCCTGGTCGGCTCAGGCCTTCTGAGCTCTAGACAGCCCAACCCGAGCCATCCTAGCGTCGTGTGGGGGTCCCGGACAGTATTCCGGGGCACGTGTTGTTGGAAGATCAGGGATCCAATGCTGAACAGCCCACATACCAAGGCCTGGGAGGGGAGGAGGTAGATTGGGGCCTAGCATCAGCGTGGGCCTGTGAGATAGGAAGTGTCAGGGTGCCTTTAATAGCAAGGTACTTAAAGAAGCCTGGGAGGTGGAATACCACGTCAGGGTGCCCACAGGCCCTCTGGGAGTTGGAGTCCTAAGTCAGCGTGCCCACAGGCCCTCTGGGCTCTGGCTTCCTACGTCAGTGTGCCCCAGAGGCCCTCTGGGAGTTGGAGTCCTACGTCAACGTCCCCAGAGGCCCTCTGGGAGTTGGAGTCCTACGTCAACGTCCCCAGAGGCCCTCTGGGAGTTGGAGTCCTACGTCAACGTACCCAGAGGCCCTCTGGGAGTTGGAGTCCCACGCCTGCGTCCCCAGAGGCCCTCTGGGAGTTGGAGTCCCACGCCTGCGTCTCCAGAGCCCCTCTGGGAGCTGGTGTTACACAAGCCGACTGGGGTTGTACTTTGCCAGATCAGGTCCCGGGAAACCTTACCGCCACCCCCATTCCTCGAAGAGCACCCTGAGATGCAGGCTCCGGGAGTTCTTTGGCAAGTGGAGCAGCTCCCCGATGGGCTGCCAAGAGGGCTTCATGGATTTTTTTTTTTTATTTCAAAGTCAGATATACAGAGAGGAGGAGAGACAGAGAGGAAGATCTTCCATCTGATGATTCACTCCCCAACGGAGCCGCAACGGCCGGTGCGTGCAGAATCAAAGCCGGGAACCTGGAACCTCTTCTGGGTCTCCCACGAGGGTGCAGGGTCCCAAAGCTTTGGGCCGTCCTCGACTGCTTTCCCAGGCCACAAGCAGGGAGCTGGATGGGAAGTGGAGCCGCCGCCGGGATTAGAACCGGTGCCCATAAGGGATCCTGGCGTGTTCAAGGCGAGGACTTTAGCCGCTAGGCTACGGCGCCGGGCCCCAAGCTGCCCTTTCTACCCCTGGTCGGCTCAGGCCTTCTGAGCTCTAGACAGCCCAACCCGAGCCATCCTAGCGTCGTGTGGGGGTCCCGGACAGTATTCCGGGGCACGTGTTGTTGGAAGATCAGGGCTCCAATGCTGAACAGCCCACATACTAAGGCCTGGGAGGGGAGGAGGTAGATTGGGGCATAGCATCAGCTCGGGCCTGTGAGATAGGAAGTGTCAGGGTGCCTTTAATAGCAGGGTACTTAAAGAAGCCTGGGAGGTGGAATACCAGGTCAGCGTGCCCACAGGCCCTCTGGGAGCTGGAGTCCTAAGTCAGTGTGCCCACAGGCCCTCTGGACTCTGGCTTCCTACGTGAGCGTGCCCCAGAGGCCCTCTGGGAGTTGGAGTTCTACGTCAGCGTCCCCAGAGGCCCTCTGGGAGTTGGAGTCCTACGTCAACGTACCCAGAGGCCCTCTGGGAGTTGGAGTCCCACGCCTGCGTCCCCAGAGGCCCTCTGGGAGTTGGAGTCCCACGCCTGCGTCTCCAGAGCCCCTCTGGGAGCTGGTGTTACACAAGCCGACTGGGGTTGTACTTTGCCAGATCAGGTCCCGGGAAACCTTACCGCCACCCCCATTCCTCGAAGAGCACCCTGAGATGCAGGCTCCGGGAGTTCTTTGGCAAGTGGAGCAGCTCCCCGATGGGCTGCCAAGAGGGCTTCATGGATTTTTTTTTTTTATTTCAAAGTCAGATATACAGAGAGGAGGAGAGACAGAGAGGAAGATCTTCCATCTGATGATTCACTCCCCAACGGAGCCGCAACGGCCGGTGCGTGCAGAATCAAAGCCGGGAACCTGGAACCTCTTCTGGGTCTCCCACGAGGGTGCAGGGTCCCAAAGCTTTGGGCCGTCCTCGACTGCTTTCCCAGGCCACAAGCAGGG
This sequence comes from Ochotona princeps, assembly GCF_030435755.1. NCBI lineage: Eukaryota > Metazoa > Chordata > Mammalia > Lagomorpha > Ochotonidae > Ochotona > Ochotona princeps. The sequence goes on along the minus strand of NC_080864.1, from coordinate 30,112 downwards.
AGCTGGATGGGAAGTGGAGCCGCCGCCGGGATTAGAACCGGTGCCCATAAGGGATCCTGGCGTGTTCAAGGCGAGGACTTTAGCCGCTAGGCTACGGCGCCGGGCCCCAAGCTGCCCTTTCTACCCCTGGTCGGCTCAGGCCTTCTGAGCTCTAGACAGCCCAACCCGAGCCATCCTAGCGTCGTGTGGGGGTCCCGGACAGTATTCCAGGGCACGTGTTGTTGGAAGATCAGGGCTCCAAGGCCGAACAGCCGCTAGGCCACGCTGATGGGCCCCGGCTCCATGTATTTTTGCATGTGTGGGGTGGCGGTTAGGGTGATGTGATACACCACTCGGCCTTCCTCGGCCTAGCTGGGTGGTGTCTGGGCATGTGGGCTCCTAAGCCAGGAGCAGGTGGATGGAGAAGTAGGCACCAGAGGTCAGCAGCCATCTGCAATAGGAAGTCCCAGGCCCCAGCTGCTGCGGAGAGCACCCTGCACCATGCAGCCTGCTGCCCAGCACATCTGATGATGGCCCCGGAGCCACCAAGGCCCGCACAAGGGAGGGCTTTCAGGGCCTGTGCTGCCTGCAAACGACATGGTGCACAAAGCTGCTCTTTCTACCTCCAGCTAGCACTTGAGGGGTCAGCCATCCCTGTCATGTGCTTTGGAGGCAGGAATTTGGCCTCACAGCCTCCAGCCGGATGCTGCTGCCCTCTTGTTCACCAGGGAGTGCTTCACCCTCCTCCAGGGATCCTTCTGGATTCAAGACTCTTTCTCCTGCTGGTCAGCTGTGGACCGTCGGCTGCCGCTGATGTGCCACCTTCCACAAGACATCCCAACAGCTGACGTCTGTTTTTCACAGAGGTCCTTCTCCCCAGGACAGGTAGAGTTGCAACATGCCTGGATCCCTCGTCTGTAGCGGCCGCTCTCACAGCACGCAACGGCATAAGTTGTGCAAGCCAGGGGGAAAGGCACCTTCAGCAGCCTGGTGAAGGAGCTGCTGAAGGGTCCAGCGAGGGTTGGTGTGGTGTGGTGTGGTGTGGTGTGGTGTGGTGTGGTGTGTTGGTACGGGGTATTGTCCGAGTGGGTCAAGCCTCAGCCTGCCAGGTGGATGGCCTGTATGGGTACTGCTTCGAATCCTGGGTGCTTCCCCTGCAGTCCAGCTCCCTGCCGATCCTCCTGGGAGAGCAGCGGAGGATGCTGCCAGGGCTTGTGCCCCTTTGCCGCTGTACCCCTGTGGCCCTGTGCCCCTGTGGGAGATCTGGAGGAAGCTCCTGGTTCCTGGGCTTGTCCTGACCCAGCCACAGCTGTCTCTGGTGGTGGTCCTTGGGGAAGTGAGCCAGCAGATGCCAGAAAGCTTGCTGTTTCTCCCTCTCTGTTCCTGTGTGCTTCCAAGAAAAGGGGCAGAGGGAGGCAGGAGGGAGGAAGGAAAAGACAGAAAGCTGCCGGCCTCCTGCGAGGGAGCATGCTGTGTGCTGTGTGCTGTGTGCTGTGCTGTGGCTCTAGACTGCTTTTGTCTGTCAATGCAGACCGCCAGGGCGTGCGTAGGGCTTCCGGTCATGGGTCTTGTGTGCAAGCTCTAAAAAGAGTGTCCTTGAGAGCGAATGCCTCTCTGAGCTGGAGCTGGGCTGCTTCCCTTGATTTGGCAGGAGAGCCTGGGATGAGCGTCCTGCAGTGAGTGCTGGTGGCCACGAGAGGGCGCGCAAAGTTGCCCTGTTTTTTTTTTTTTTTTTTAGCAGATTTATTTATTTTATTACAAAGTCAGATATACAGAGAGGAGAAGAGACAGAGAGGAAGATCTTCCATCTGATGATTCTCTCCCCAACGGAGCCGCAACGGCCGGTGCGTGCCGATCCAAAGCCGGGAACCTGGAACATCTTCTGGGTCTCCCACGAGGGTGCAGGGTCCCAAAGCTTTGGGCCGTCCTCGACTGCTTTCCCAGGCCACAAGCAGGGAACTGGATGGGAAGTGGAGCCGCCGCAGGGATTAGAACCGGTGCCCATATGGGATCCAAGTGCGTTCAAGTTGAGGACTTTAGCCGCTAGGCTACGGCGCCGGGCCCCAAGCTGCCCTTTCTACCCCTGGTCGGCTCAGGCCTTCTGAGCTCTAGACAGCCCAACCCGAGCCATCCTAGCGTCGTGTGGGGGTCCCGGACAGTATTCCGGGGCACGTGTTGTTGGAAGATCAGGGCTCCAATGCTGAACAGCCCACATACCAAGGCCTGGGAGGGGAGGAGGTAGATTGGGGCCTAGCATCAGCGTGGGCCTGTGAGATAGGAAGTGTCAGGGTGCCTTTAATAGCAAGGTACTTAAAGAAGCCTGGGAGGTGGAATACCACGTCAGGGTGCCCACAGGCCCTCTGGGAGTTGGAGTCCTAAGTCAGTGTGCCCACAGGCCCTCTGGGCTCTGGCTTCCTACGTCAGTGTGCCCGAGAGGCCCTCTGGGAGTTGGAGTCCTACGTCAACGTCCCCAGAGGCCCTCTGGGAGTTGGAGTCCTACGTCAACGTCCCCAGAGGCCCTCTGGGAGTTGGAGTCCCACGCCTGCGTCCCCAGAGCCCCTCTGGGAGCTGGTGTTACACAAGCCGACTGGGGTTGTACTTTGCCAGATCAGGTCCCGGGAAACCTTACCGCCACCCCCATTCCTCGAAGAGCACCCTGAGATGCAGGCTCCGGGAGTTCTTTGGCAAGTGGAGCAGCTCCCCGATGGGCTGCCAAGAGGGCTTCATGGATTTTTTTTTTTTATTTCAAAGTCAGATATACAGAGAGGAGGAGAGACAGAGAGGAAGATCTTCCATCTGATGATTCACTCCCCAACGGAGCCGCAACGGCCGGTGCGTGCTGATGGAAAGCCGGGAACCTGGAACCTCTTCTGGGTCTCCCACACGGGTGCAGGGTCCCAAGGTTTTGGGCCGTCCTCTATTGCTTTCCCAGGCCACAGGCAGGGAGCTGGATGGGAAGCCGCCGGGATTAGAACCGGTGCCCATATGGGATCCTGGTGCGTTCTAGGCAAGGACTTTAGCCGCTAGGCTACGGCGCCGGGCCCACGTGCCTGTTCCTGACATCGCACTGTGGCCAGATGGTCTTGACTGTCTCGTTCAGGCCTGTGTCCTCAGTGTTGGTTGATTGTTACACATCTCGTGAAAATCCTGTAGCTGGAGCTGTGTGAGCTCGACGGGTGTTGTGCAAACCCCGTCCCACTTCGGGGCGTTGCTGTCGGCCCTGTCCTCTGTGATTGGGGGAGGCTCAGGCCGGATGTGGGCAAAGGGCAGTGTGACGGGTCACGGGTGGTGTCAGTGTTTGTGTGTGTCTGTGCTGGGCACGCCCAGGGGCGTTGCCACGTCAGCATGAAGTCACCCTGCCTGCAAGGACCTCCGCAAGTTCAAGCCCCACGTTGGCCAACTCACTGGTGCAAATGGCTGGAGACCCGGGCACATGACAAGGTAAGTGGGTTCTGGGAAGGCGGGTGGGTGTGCGCTATTTAGGGGTTAGGGTTTAGCTAAGCATTTTATTGGTTAAATTTTAGTATAGGATTTAGAGTTTGGTAATATGTCTGGGTCTTGTTTAGGGTCTTGTTTAGGGTTAGGGGTTCTGGTCTTGGTTAGAGGCTTGTGCCCCTGTGCCCCTGTGCCCCTGTGGGAGATCTGGAGGAAGCTCCTGGTTCCTGGGCTTGTCCTGGCCCAGCCACAGCTGGCTCTGGTGGTGGTCCTTGGGGAAGTGAGCCAGCAGATGCCAGAAAGCTTGCTGTCTCTCCCTCTCTGTTCCTGTGTGCTTCTAAGCAAATAGGACAGAGAGTGACAGGCAGGCAGGTAGGAAGAGAAAGAAAGAAAGAGAAAGCTGCCAGCCTCCTGCGAGGGAGCGTGCTGTGTGCTGTGTGCTGTGCTGTGCTGTGCCTCTGGACTGCTTTGTCTGCCCATGCAGACCCCCAGGGCGTGGGTAGGGTTTCCATAATGGGACTCGTGTGCAAGCTCTAAAAAGTGTGTCCTTGAGAGCGAATGCCTCTTTGGGCCTGGCTGCTTCCCTTGATTTTGAAAGTCTGGTTGAGCGTCCTGCAGTGAGTGCTGGTGGCCACAAGACGGCGCCACCTTTGATGGCTCAGGCCTTTGAGCTGGAGGCAGCCCAGCCCAAGCCGTCCTAAGCTCAGGTGGGGTTCCCGGACAGTGATCCTGGACACGTGTGGTTGGAAGGTCAGGGCTCCAAGGCCGGACGGCCGCATACCAAGGCCCAGGAGGGAAGGAGGACCCTTGGGACCGAGCATCGGCCTGGGCTTCTGTGATAGGAATTGTCAGGGTGCCTTTAAGAGCAGGGCACAATGTCAGGGAACCGAAAGAACCCTGGGAGTTTAAGTCCCAAGTCAACAGGCCCTCTGGGAGCTGGAGTTACACACCGGATGACTAGCACTGATATTCTGCAGATGAGGTCTCCGGAAACCTTTCCACTACCCCCATTCCTCACAGAGCACCTGAGGGGCAGGGCCTGGGCTTTGTTTACCCAGTGGAACAGCTCACGGTGGGCTGTGGAGAGGCCTTAGCGTGTTTGTGCTTGTGTGGGGTGGCAGTTAGGGTGATACAGCACTCGGCCTTCCTCTGCCGTCCTGGGAGGCGTCTGGGCAGGTACGCATAGTCGAGCAGAGCCGAGAAGAGCCGAGCAGAGCCGAGCAGAGGCGAGCAGAGACGAGTACAGCCGAGCAGAGACGAGTACAGCCGAGCACAGCCGAGCACAGGTGAGCAGAGACAAGCAGAGATAAGCAGGCACAGCTGAGCCGGCTGGCAGTGCTATGTCCGTGTTGCAGGGCGAGGAGATGGTCCGGCTTTTGGAGCACACTTGGGAACTTGGGACATTGTACTGCAGGAGGCAGAAGTCATGAGCAGGTAAGACAGAGGCCGGGGAGCCTCTGAGGCCCGTGACGGGGGCCGGGGAGCCTCTGAGGCCCGTGACGGGGGTTGGGGAGCCTCTGAGGCCCGTGACGGGGGTTGGGGAGCCTCTGAGGCCCGTGACGAGGGTTGGGGAGCCTCTGAGGCCCGTGACGGGGGTTGGGGAGCCTCTAGGCCCGTGACGGGGGTTGGGGAGCCTCTGAGGCCCGTGACGGGGGTTGGGGAGCCTCTAGGCCCGTGACGGGGGTTGGGGAGCCTCTGAGGCCCGTGACGGGGGCCGGGGAGCCTCTGAGGCCCGTGACGGGGGCCGGGGAGCCTCTGAGGCCCGTGACGGGGGTTGGGGAGCCTCTGAGGCCCGTGACGGGGGTTGGGGAGCCTCTGAGGCCCGTGACGGGGGTTGGGGAGCCTCTGAGGCCCGTGACGGGGGTTGGGGAGCCTCTAGGCCCGTGACGGGGGTTGGGGAGCCTCTGAGGCCCGTGACGGGGGCCGGGGAGCCTCTGAGGCCCGTGACGGGGGCCGGGGAGCCTCTGAGGCCCGTGACGGGGGTTGGGGAGCCTCTGAGGCCCGTGACGGGGGTTGGGGAGCCTCTAGGCCCGTGACGGGGGTTGAGAAGCCTCTGAGGCCCGTGACGGGGGCCGGGGAGCCTCTGAGGCCCGTGACGGGGGCCGGGGAGCCTCTGAGGCCCGTGACGGGGGCCGGGGAGCCTCTGAGGCCCGTGACGGGGGCCGGGGAGCCTCTGAGGCCCGTGACGGGGGTTGGGGAGCCTCTGAGGCCCGTGACGGGGGCCGGGGAGCCTCTGAGGCCCGTGACGGGGGTTGTGGAGCCTCTGAGGCCCGTGACGGGGGTTGAGAAGCCTCTAGGCCCGTGATGGGGGCGCCGGGGAGCCTCTGAGGCCCGTGACGGGGGCCGGGGAGCCTCTAGGCCTGGGGTAGCAGGTCCCTTGAATTGGCGGGATTGTGGAGGTCATGGTTGCTCTCCTAGCCTTCCAGTTGCCCTCTTCACCCCCGCAGACTCTGCCTGGCTGCTCTGAGCCCGGGCCTGTGTGCGTTGTTGCTTCTGCTTCACCTGCTTACCCCAGCTCAGGGCTGGGTTTCCGAGGCTCGCCTCCTGGATCCCGTGTCTGACCTTTCAAGGGTGCCTGAACAAATTACACGTGTGCACAGCCACGTGGGCTGAGGCTCTTGGCTTGGGAGAGCATTTAGAACCTAGAGAGAGGTTGCAAGGTGAGTAGCAGACCTGGAACGCCACGCCCCAGCCGGAGCTGCAGTTACTGTGTTTCTAGGTGTGCTTTTTATGTTTTTTTTTCTCCCCTCGACCTTTTGAGAGTGCGAGCTTGCTCCCTCCTGCCCTCTCCCACGACCCTCTGTAGAATTCATCTTGGTTTTTTCCCCCTTTCTTTAAGGATTTTGCTCCCCAAGAAAGCTGGGTTGGAAACAGCAGCGATGGCCTCTTTGCAGCACCCCAAACCCGCGTCCCCTCCTCAGGCAGAGGGGCGGCAGATGAGGGGCGGGGGAGGCTCCTTTAGCCCAGGGTGGTGAGCACAGGCCTTAGAGGAGCCTCTAGGCCTTAGAGGAGCCTCTAGGCCTGTGAGGGAGACCGGGGAGCCTCTAGGCCTCTAGGGGAGACTCTAGGCCTGTGAGGGAGACCGGGGAGCCTCTAGGCCTGTGAGGGAGACCGGGGAGCCTCTAGGCCTGTGAGGGAGACCGGGGAGCCTCTAGGCCTGTGAGGGAGACCGGGGAGCCTCCTGTCCCCCTGTGCCTTGTCCCGCTTCTGGCCTCCTCATTTCTGACTCAGCCATGTTTTCCCAGTTCATTTTCTTGTGTTTTGTGATTGACTTATGGCTTGGGCTGAACCTTCATGTCACGTTCCTGTTTTTCTTTTCTTTTTTAAAGATTTATTTATTTTATTACAAAGTCAGATATACAGAGACAAGGAGAGACAGAGAGGAAGATCCTCCGTCCGATGATTCACTCCCCAACTGAGCTGCAACGGCTGGAGCTGAGCCGATCCGAAGCCAGGAACCAGGAACCTCCTCCAGATCTCCCACACGGGTGCAGGGTCCCAAAGCTTTGGGCCGTCCTCGACTGCTTTCCCAGGCCACAGGCAGGGAGCTGGATGGGAAGTGGAGCTGCCAGGATTAGAACTGGTGCCCATATGGGATCCCAGTGCATGCAAGGCGAGGACTTGAGCCACTATGCTATGGCGTCGGGCCCAGGTGCCTGTTCCTGACATCGCACTGTGGCCAGATGGTCTTGATGTCTCGTGCAGGGCTGTGTCCTCAGTGTTGGTTGATTGTTACACATCTCGTGAAAATCCTGTAGCTGGAGCTGTGTGAGCTCGACGGGTGTTGTGCAAACCCCGTCCCACTTCGGGGCGTTGCTGTCGGCCCTGTCCTCTGTGATTGGGGGAGGCTCAGGCCGGATGTGGGCAAAGGGCAGTGTGACGGGTCACGGGTGGTGTCAGTGTTTGTGTGTGTCTGTGCTGGGCACGCCCAGGGGCGTTGCCACGTCAGCATGAAGTCACCCTGCCTGCAAGGACCTCCGCAAATTCAAGCCCCACGTTGGCCAACTCACTGGTGCAAATGGCTGGAGACCTGGGCACATGACAAGGTAAGTGGGTTCTGGGAAGGCGGGTGGGTGTGCGCTATTTAGGGGTTAGGGTTTAGCTAAGCATTTTATTGGTTAAATTTTAGTATAGGATTTAGAGTTTGGTAATATGTCTGGGTCTTGTTTAGGGTCTTGTTTAGGGTTAGGGGTTCTGGTCTTGGTTAGAGGCTTGTGCCCCTGTGCCCCTGTGCCCCTGTGGGAGATCTGGAGGAAGCTCCTGGTTCCTGGGCTTGTCCTGGCCCAGCCACAGCTGGCTCTGGTGGTGGTCCTTGGGGAAGTGAGCCAGCAGATGCCAGAAAGCTTGCTGTCTCTCCCTCTCTGTTCCTGTGTGCTTCTAAGCAAATAGGACAGAGAGTGACAGGCAGGCAGGTAGGAAGAGAAAGAAAGAAAGAGAAAGCTGCCAGCCTCCTGCGAGGGAGCGTGCTGTGTGCTGTGTGCTGTGCTGTGCTGTGCCTCTGGACTGCTTTGTCTGCCCATGCAGACCCCCAGGGCGTGGGTAGGGTTTCCATAATGGGACTCGTGTGCAAGCTCTAAAAAGTGTGTCCTTGAGAGCGAATGCCTCTTTGGGCCTGGCTGCTTCCCTTGATTTTGAAAGTCTGGTTGAGCGTCCTGCAGTGAGTGCTGGTGGCCACAAGACGGCGCCACCTTTGATGGCTCAGGCCTTTGAGCTAGAGGCAGCCCAGCCCAAGCCGTCCTAAGCTCAGGTGGGGTTCCCGGACAGTGATCCTGGACACGTGTGGTTGGAAGGTCAGGGCTCCAAGGCCGGACGGCCGCATACCAAGGCCCAGGAGGGAAGGAGGACCCTTGGGACCGAGCATCGGCCTGGGCTTCTGTGATAGGAATTGTCAGGGTGCCTTTAAGAGCAGGGCACAATGTCAGGGAACCGAAAGAACCCTGGGAGTTTAAGTCCCAAGTCAACAGGCCCTCTGGGAGCTGGAGTTACACACCGGATGACTAGCACTGATATTCTGCAGATGAGGTCTCCGGAAACCTTTCCACTACCCCCGTTCCTCACAGAGCACCTAAGGGGCAGGGCCTGGGCTTTGTTTACCCAGTGGAGCAGCTCACGGTGGGCTGTGGAGAGGCCTTAGTGTGTTTGTGCTTGTGTGGGATGGCAGTTAGGGTGATACAGCACTCGGCCTTCCTCTGCCGTCCTGGGAGGCGTCTGGGCAGGTACGCATAGTCGAGCAGAGCCGAACAGGACCGAGCAGGGACAGCTGAGCTGGCTTGCCATGCTATGTCCGTGTTGCAGGGCGAGGAGATGGTCAGGGCTTTGGAGCACACTTGGGACCTTGGGACCTTGTACTTCCGGAGGCAGAAGTCATGAGCAGGTATGACGGAGGCCAGGGAGCCTCTGAGGTCTGTGACGGAGTTCGGAGAGTCTGCGGGGCCTGTGAGGGAGGCTGGGGCGTCTCTGAGGCCTGTGAGGGAGGCCAGGGAGCCTGAGGCCTGTGACTGAGGCTGGGGAGTCTCTGGGCCTGTGACGGTGGCTGGGGAGCCTCTGAGGGCTTTGACGGAGGCCTGGGAGCCTCAGGCCCTGCACAGGAAGAGCTTTCGGGGCTTAAAGTCCCTGCACACGAGCTGGCACACGCAGCCATCCTCTCTACCCCTGCGCTGGCACTCGAGGGCTCAGGCGCCTTCGTCGTTTTAAACAGGTTAGAGTTCTCGTCCGCACAAGGCTGCGATGTAATCTCGCGCTTCTCCTCCCCGCGGGCTCCTTCTTCACCCTGAGCTGAAAACAGAGGGCGCAAAGAGGAAGCTGAGGAGGCTTGTTCCAGCGGGGCAGGAGCGGGGTGTCCTCTGCCGCCGTATCCCACTGTCCAATTGTCCCCCTGTCCCCCTGTCCCCCTGTGCCCCTGTCCCCTGTCCCCTGTCCCGCTGTGCCCGTATCCCCCTGTTACTGTGACCCCCTGTGCCCAGGTCTGCCTGTGTTCCAGTCCCCTGTGCCCCTCTCCCCTGTCCCCTGTGCCCCTGTCTCCCTGTGCCCCTGTCGCCCTGTCCCACTGTCCTCCTGTCCCACTGTGTCCTGTCCCCGTCCCCTTGTCCACTGTCCCCCTGTGCTCCTGTCCCCCTGTCACTCTATCCCCATGTTCCTCTTATCCCCGTCGCCCTTGCTGACTGTGCCCATCTCACTGTCCACCATCCCTCTGACCGTTGTGCCCCGTCCCCCTGAGCCCATGTCCCACTGTGACCTGTCCCCGTCCCCCTGTCCCACTGACACCCTGTCTCCCCATCCCCTGTCCCCCTGTCCCCAGTCGCCCTGTGCCCCTGTCCCATTGTCACTGCCCCATCCCTCTGAGCCCCTGTCCCATGTCCCCTGTCCCCTGTGATCCTGTCCCCCTGTCACTGTCCCCCTGTCCTCTGTCCCCTGTCCCCGTCTCCCTGTCTCACTGTCCCCGTCTCCCTGTCCCACTGTGACCCTGTGCCCGGTCCCCTGTCCCCCATCCCCCTGTCCCCCTCTCCCTCTGACCACCTGTCTCCCTGTTCCCATGTGCCCCTGTGCCCTGTCCCCTGTCCCACTGTGCCCCTGTCCCCTGTCCCACTGTGACCCTGTGCCCCTGTCCCCTTTCCCCTGTCTCCCATCCCCCTGCCCCCCTGTCCCCTCTCCCGCTCCCCCTTTTCCCCCTGTGCCCCGTGTCCCCTGTGCCCCGTCCTCCTGTGCCCCTGTCCCCCTGACCCCCTGTACCCCTGTACCCTGATCTCCTGTCCTCTGTCCCCATGTTTCCTGTCCCCCTGTCCCCGTTTCCTGTCCCCTGTCCCCCTATGTCTCCTCTCTCCTGTCCCCCTGTCCCAAGTCCCCCTTTCACCTGTCCCAAGTCCCCCTTTCCCCTGTCCCAAGTCCCCCTTTCCCCTGTCCCCCTGTGCAACTGTCCCCTGCACCCTGTTTCCTGTCCCCCTGTGACTCTGTTCCCTTTTTCCCTGTCCACTGTCCCCTCTCCCTTGTCCCCCTAACCATGTGTTCCCTGTCCCGCTGTCCCATCCCCCTGTCACCTCTCTGCTGTCTCCCTGTGCCCCTGTACCCCTGTGCAACTTTCCCCTGTCCCCCTGTCCCCCTATTTCCCTGTGCCCCTGTGCCTTGTCCCCTGTGCCTGTCCCCTATCGCCCTGTCCCCCTGTCAACCTGTGCTCATGTCCCCCTGTCACTCTGTCCCCCTGTCCCCTGTCCCCCTTTGCCCCTGTCCCCCTATCTCCCTGTCCCCTTGTCCCTGTCCCCCTGCCCCCGTCCCCTGTCCCCCGTCACTCTATCGCCCTGTCACCCTATTGCCCTGGTCCCCTGTCCCCATCCCCTGTGCCCCTGTGCCCCTGTCCATCTGTCCCCTGTCCCCCAGACCCATGTCCCCCTCTGCCCCTGTCCCCCAGTCCCCCGTCCCCCTGAGCCCCTGTTCCCCTGTCCCCGTCACCCTGTCCCACTGTCCCTCTGACCCGCTGTGCCCCTGTCCCCCTGTGCTCCTGTGCCCCTGACTCTCTGTAAACTGTCCCTCTGTGCCCCTGTCCCTCTGACCCCCTGTCCCTCTGCCCGCTGTCCCCTGTCTTCAGTCCCCCTGTGTCCCTGTCCTCCTGTCACTCTGTCCCCCTGTCCCTCTTACCTCCTTTCCCCCTGAACCCTGTGCCCATGTCCCCCTGTGACCGGTCCCCTTGTCCACTGTCCCCTTGTCCCCGTCTCCCTGTCCCCTTGTCCACTGTGCCCCTGTGCCCATGTCCCCCTGTGCCATTGTGCCCTGTCCCCCTGTCCCCCATCCCCCGTCCCCCTGTCCTCCTGACCCCCAGTACCCCTGTTCCCCTGTGCCCCTGTCCTCTCTCCCACTGTCCTTCTGTCCCCCTGTCCCCAGTACCCTGTCCCTCTGACCCCATGTCCCCCTGTCCCCCTGTGCCTCTGACCCCCTGTGCCATCTCCCCCTCACCTCCTGTCCCCCTGTGCCCCCGTCCCTGTCACTGTGTCTCCCTGTCCCTCTTACCTCCGTTCCCCAAGTCCCCCTGTGCCCCTGTCTCTTGTTACCCTGTGCTCTGTCCCCTGTCCCCGTCTCCCTGTCTCACTGTCCCCGTCTCCCTGTCCCACTGTGACCCTGTGCCCGGTCCCCTGTCCCCCATCCCCCTGTCCCCCTCTCCCTCTGACCACCTGTCTCCCTGTTCCCATGTGCCCCTGTGCCCTGTCCCCTGTCCCACTGTGCCCCTGTCCCCTGTCCCACTGTGACCCTGTGCCCCTGTCCCCTTTCCCCTGTCTCCCATCCCCCTGCCCCCCTGTCCCCTCTCCCGCTCCCCCTTTTCCCCCTGTGCCCCGTGTCCCCTGTGCCCCGTCCTCCTGTGCCCCTGTCCCCCTGACCCCCTGTACCCCTGTACCCTGATCTCCTGTCCTCTGTCCCCATGTTTCCTGACCCCATGTTTCCTGTCCCCTGTCTCCCTATGTCTCCTCTCTCCTGTCCCCCTGTCCCAAGTCCCCCTTTCCCCTGTCCCAAGTCCCCCTTTCCCTCTTTCCCCTGTCCCAAGTTAGCCTTTCCCCTGTCCCAAGTCCCCCTGTTTCCTGTCCCCCTGTGACCCTGTTCCCTTTTTCCCTGTCCACTGTCCCCTCTCCCTTGTCCCCCTATCCATGTGTCCCCTGTCCCGCTGTCCCATGCCCCTGTCACGTCTCTGCTGTCTCCCTGTGCCCCTGTACCCCTGTGCAACTTTCCCCTGCCCCCCTGTCACGCTGTCCCCCTATTTCCCTGTGCCCCTGTGCCCCTGTGCCTGTCCCCTGTGCCTGTCCCCTATCGCCCTGTCCCCCTGTCAACCGGTGCTCATGCCCCCTGTCACTCTGTCCCCCTGTGCTCTGTCCCCCTGTCCCCTGTCCCCCTTTGCCCCTGTCCCCCTATCTCCCTGTCCCCTGTCCCCTTGTCCCCATTCCCCTGCCCCCGTCCCCTGTCCCCCGTCACTCTATCGCCCTGTCACCCTATTGCCCTGGTCCCCTGTCCCCATCCCCTGTACCCCTGTGCCCCTGTCCATCTGTCCCCTGTCCCCCAGACCCATGTCCCCCTCTGCCCCTGTCCCCCAGTCCCCCGTCCCCCTGAGCCCCTGTTCCCCTGTCCCCGTCACCCTGTCCCACTGTCCCTCTGACCCGCTGTGCCCCTGTCCCCCTGTGCTCCTGTGCCCCTGACTCTCTGTAAACTGTCCCACTGTGCCCCTGTCCCTCTGACCCCCTGTCCCCCTGCCCGCTGTCCCCTGTCTTCAGTCCCCCTGTGTCCCTGTCCTCCTGTCACTCTGTCCCCCTGTCCCTCTTACCTCCTTTCCCCCTGAACCCTGTGCCCATGTCCCCCTGTGACCGGTCCCCTTGTCCACTGTCCCCTTGTCCCCGTCTCCCTGTCCCCTTGTCCACTGTGCCCCTGTGTCCATGTCCCCCTGTGCCATTGTGCCCTGTCCCCCATCCCCTTCCCCCTGTCCTCCTGACCCCCAGTACCCCTGTCCCTCTGTGCCCCTGTCCTCTCTCCCACTGTCCTTCTGTCCCCCTGTCCCCCTGAACCCTGTCCCCCTGTCCCCTTTCCCCTGTCCCCCTGTGCCATCTCCCCCTCACCTCCTGTCCCCCTGTGTCCCTGTCCCCTGTCCCTCTGACCCCTGTCCCCCTGTCCCCCTGTCTCGCTGTCTCCTGTCTTCTGTCACCCTATGCCCCCGTCCCCGTCACTCTGTCTCCCTGTCCCTCTTACCTCCGTTCCCCAAGTCCCCCTGTGCCCCTGTCTCTTGTTACCCTGTGCTCTGTCCCCTGTCCCCGTCTCCCTGTCTCACTGTCCCCGTCTCCCTGTCCCACTGTGACCCTGTGCCCGGTCCCCTGTCCCCCATCCCCCTGTCCCCCTCTCCCTCTGACCACCTGTCTCCCTGTTCCCATGTGCCCCTGTGCCCTGTCCCCTGTCCCACTGTGCCCCTGTCCCCTGTCCCACTGTGACCCTGTGCCCCTGTCCCCTTTCCCCTGTCCCCCATCCCCCTGTCCCCCTGTCCCCCCTCCCCCTCCCCCTTTTCCCCCTGTGCCCCGTGTCCCCTAGCCCCGTCCTCCTGTGCCCCTGTCCCCCTGACCCCCTGTACCCCTGTACCCTGATCTCCTGTCCTCTGTCCCCATGTTTCCTGTCCCCCTGTCCTCGTTTCCTGTCCCCCTGTCCCCCTATGTCTCCTCTTTCCTGTCCCCCTGTCCCAAGTCCCCCTTTCACCTGTCCCAAGTCCCCCTTTCCCTGTCCCAAGTCTCCCTTTCACCCTTTCCCCTGTCCCCTGTCCCCATGTGCCCCTGTCCCCTGCACCCTGTTTCCTGTCCCCCTGTGACCCTGTTCCCTTTTTCCCTGTCCACTGTCCCCTCTCCCTTGTCCCCCTAACCATGTGTCCCCTGTCCCGCTGTCCCATCCCCCTGTCACCTCTCTGCTGTCTCCCTGTGCCCCTATACCCCTGTGCAACTTTCCCCTGTCCACCCGTCCCCCTGTCCCCCTATTTCCCTGCGCCCCTGTGCCTTGTCCCCTGTGCCTGTCCCCTATCGCCCTGTCCCCCTGTCAACCTGTGCTCATGTCCCCCTGTCACTCTGTCCCCCTGTGCTCCTGTCCCCCTGTCCCCTGTCCCCCTTTGCCCCTGTCCCCCTATCTCCCTGTCCCCTGTCCCCTTGTCCCCATTCCCCTGCCCCCGTCCCCTGTCCCCCGTCACTCTATCGCCCTGTCACCCTATTGCCCTGGTCCCCTGTCCCCATCCCCTGTGCCCCTGTGCCCCTGTGCCCCTGTCCATCTGTCCCCTGTCCCCCAGACCCATGTCCCCCTCTGCCCCTGTCCCCCAGTCCCCCGTCCCCCTGAGCCCCTGTTCCCCTGTCCCCGTCACCCTGTCCCACTGTCCCTCTGACCCGCTGTGCCCCTGTCCCCCTGTGCTCCTGTGCCCTTGACTCTCTGTAAACTGTCCCTCTGTGCCCCTGTCCCTCTGACCCCCTGTCCCCCTGCCCGCTGTCCCCTGTCTTCAGTCCCCCTGTGTCCCTGTCCTCCTGTCACTCTGTCCCCCTGTCCCTCTTACCTCCTTTCCCCCTGAACCCTGTGCCCATGTCCCCCTGTGACCGGTCCCCTTGTCCACTGTCCCCTTGTCCCCGTCTCCCTGTCCCCTTGTCCACTGTGCCCCTGTGCTCATGTCCCCCTGTGCCATTGTGCCCTGTCCCCCTGTGCCATCTCCCCCTCACCTCCTGTCCCCCTGTGCCCCCGTCCCCGTCACTGTGTCTCCCTGTCCCTCTTACCTCCGTTCCCCCAGTCCCCCTGTGCCCCTGTCTCTTGTTACCCTGTGCTCTGTCCCCTGTCCCCGTCTCCCTGTCTCACTGTCCCCGTCTCCCTGTCTCACTGTGACCCTGTGCCCGGTACCCTGTCCCCCATCCCCCTGTCCCCCTCTCCCTCTGACCACCTGTCTCCCTGTTCCCATGTGCCCCTGTGCCCTGTCCCCTGTCCCACTGTGCCCCTGTCCCCTGTCCCACTGTGTCCCTGTGCCCCTGTCCCCTTTCCCCTGTCCCCATCCCCCTTTCCCCCTGTCCCCTCTCCCGCTCCCCCTCCCCATTTTCCCCCTGTGCCCCGTGTCCCCTGTGCCCCGTCCTCCTGTGCCCCGTCCCCCTGACCCCCTGTACCCCTGTACCCTGATCTCCTGTCCTCTGTCCCCATGTTTCCTGTCCCCCTGTCCTTGTTTCCTGTCCCCCTGTCCCCCTATGTCTCCTCTCTCCTGTCCCCCTGTCCCAAGTCCCCCTTTCCCCTGTCCCAAGTCCCCCTTTCCCTGTCCCAAGTCCCCCTTTCCCCTGTCCCCTGTCCCCCTGTGCCCCTGTCCCCTGCACCCTGTTTCCTGTCCCCCTGTGACCCTGTTCCCTTTTTCCCTGTCCACTGTCCCCTCTCCCTTGTCCCCCTAACCATGTGTCCCCTGTCCCGCTGTCCCATCCCCCTGTCACCTCTCTGCTGTCTCCCTGTGCCCCTGTACCCCTGTGCAACTTTCCCCTGTCCCCCTGTCCCCCTATTTCCCTGTGCCCCTGTGCCTTGTCCCCTGTGCCTGTCCCCTATCGCCCTGTCCCCCTGTCAACCTGTGCTCATGTCCCCCTGTCACTCTGTCCCCCTGTGCTCCTGTCCCCCTATCTCCCTGTCCCCTGTCCCCTTGTCCCTGTCCCCCTGCCCCTGTCCCCTGTCCCCCGTCACTCTATCGCCCTGTCACCCTATTGCCCTGGTCCCCTGTCCCCATCCCCTGTGCCCCTGTGCCCCTGTCCATCTGTCCCCTGTCCCCCAGACCCCCATGTCCCCCTCTGCCCCTGTCCCCCAGTCCCCCGTCCCCCTGAGCCCCTGTTCCCCTGTCCCCGTCACCCTGTCCCACTGTCCCTCTGACCCGCTGTGCCCCTGTCCCCCTGTGCTCCTGTGCCCCTGACTCTCTGTAAACTGTCCCTCTGTGCCCCTGTCCCTCTGACCCCCTGTCCCTCTGCCCGCTGTCCCCTGTCTTCAGTCCCCCTGTGTCCCTGTCCTCCTGTCACTCTGTCCCCCTGTCCCTCTTACCTCCTTTCCCCCTGAACCCTGTGCCCATGTCCCCCTGTGACCGGTCCCCTTGTCCACTGTCCCCTTGTCCCCGTCTCCCTGTCCCCTTGTCCACTGTGCCCCTGTGCCCATGTCCCCCTGTGCCATTGTGCCCTGTCCCCCTGTCCCCCATCCCCCGTCCCCCTGTCCTCCTGACCCCCAGTACCCCGTCCCCCTGTGCCCCTGTCCTCTCTCCCACTGTCCTTCTGTCCCCCTGTCCCCAGTACCCTGTCCCTCTGACCCCATGTCCCCCTGTCCCCCTGTGCCTCTGACCCCCTGTGCCATCTCCCCCTCACCTCCTGTCCCCCTGTGCCCCCGTCCCCGTCACTGTGTCTCCCTGTCCCTCTTACCTCCGTTCCCCCAGTCCCCCTGTGCCCCTGTCTCTTGTTACCCTTTGCTCTGTCCCCTGTCCCCGTCTCCCTGTCTCACTGTCCCCGTCTCCCTGTCCCACTGTGACCCTGTGCCCGGTCCCCTGTCCCCCATCCCCCTGTCCCCCTCTCCCTCTGACCACCTGTCTCCCTGTTCCCATGTGCCCCTGTGCCCTGTCCCCTGTCCCACTGTGCCCCTGTCCCCTGTCCCACTGTGACCCTGTGCCCCTGTCCCCTTTCCCCTGTCCCCCTGCCCCCCTGTCCCCTCTCCCGCTCCCCCTTTTCCCCCTGTGCCCCGTGTCCCCTGTGCCCCGTCCTCCTGTGCCCCTGTCCCCCTGACCCCCTGTACCCCTGTACCCTGATCTCCTGTCCTCTGTCCCCATGTTTCCTGACCCCATGTTTCCTGTCCCCTGTCTCCCTATGTCTCCTCTCTCCTGTCCCCCTGTCCCAAGTCCCCCTTTCCCCTGTCCCAAGTCCCCCTTTCCCTCTTTCCCCTGTCCCAAGTTAGCCTTTCCCCTGTCCCAAGTCCCCCTGTTTCCTGTCCCCCTGTGACCCTGTTCCCTTTTTCCCTGTCCACTGTCCCCTCTCCCTTGTCCCCCTATCCATGTGTCCCCTGTCGCGCTGTCCCATGCCCCTGTCACGTCTCTGCTGTCTCCCTGTGCCCCTGTACCCCTGTGCAACTTTCCCCTGCCCCCCTGTCACGCTGTCCCCCTATTTCCCTGTGCCCCTGTGCCCCTGTGCCTGTCCCCTGTGCCTGTCCCCTATCGCCCTGTCCCCCTGTCAACCTGTGCTCATGCCCCCTGTCACTCTGTCCCCCTGTGCTCCTGTCCCCCTGTCCCCTGTCCCCCTTTGCCCCTGTCCCCCTATCTCCCTGTCCCCTGTCCCCTTGTCCCCATTCCCCTGCCCCCGTCCCCTGTCCCCCGTCACTCTATCGCCCTGTCACCCTATTGCCCTGGTCCCCTGTCCCCATCCCCTGTGCCCCTGTGCCCCTGTCCATCTGTCCCCTGTCCCCCAGACCCATGTCCCCCTCTGCCCCTGTCCCCCAGTCCCCCGTCCCCCTGAGCCCCTGTTCCCCTGTCCCCGTCACCCTGTCCCACTGTCCCTCTGACCCGCTGTGCCCCTGTCCCCCTGTGCTCCTGTGCCCCTGACTCTCTGTAAACTGTCCCACTGTGCCCCTGTCCCTCTGACCCCCTGTCCCCCTGCCCGCTGTCCCCTGTCTTCAGTCCCCCTGTGTCCCTGTCCTCCTGTCACTCTGTCCCCCTGTCCCTCTTACCTCCTTTCCCCCTGAACCCTGTGCCCATGTCCCCCTGTGACCGGTCCCCTTGTCCACTGTCCCCTTGTCCCCGTCTCCCTGTCCCCTTGTCCACTGTGCCCCTGTGTCCATGTCCCCCTGTGCCATTGTGCCCTGTCCCCCTGTCCCCCATCCCCTTCCCCCTGTCCTCCTGACCCCCAGTACCCCTGTCCCTCTGTGCCCCTGTCCTCTCTCCCACTGTCCTTCTGTCCCCCTGTCCCCCTGAACCCTGTCCCCCTGTCCCCTTTCCCCTGTCCCCCTGTGCCATCTCCCCCTCACCTCCTGTCCCCCTGTGTACCTGTCCCCTGTCCCTCTGACCCCCTGTCCCCCTGTCCCCCTGTCCCCCTGTCTCGCTGTCTCCTGTCTTCTGTCACCCTATGCCCCCGTCCCCGTCACTCTGTCTCCCTGTCCCTCTTACCTCCGTTCCCCAAGTCCCCCTGTGCCCCTGTCTCTTGTTACCCTGTGCTCTGTCCCCTGTCCCCGTCTCCCTGTCTCACTGTCCCCGTCTCCCTGTCCCACTGTGACCCTGTGCCCGGTCCCCTGTCCCACTGTGCCCCTGTCCCCTGTCCCACTGTGACCCTGTGCCCCTGTCCCCTTTCCCCTGTCCCCCATCCCCCTGTCCCCCTGTCCCCCCCTCCCCCTCCCCCTTTTCCCCCTGTGCCCCGTGTCCCCTAGCCCCGTCCTCCTGTGCCCCTGTCCCCCTGACCCCCTGTACCCCTGTACCCTGATCTCCTGTCCTCTGTCCCCATGTTTCCTGTCCCCCTGTCCTCGTTTCCTGTCCCCCTGTCCCCCTATGTCTCCTCTTTCCTGTCCCCCTGTCCCAAGTCCCCCCTTTCACCTGTCCCAAGTCCCCCTTTCCCTGTCCCAAGTCTCCCTTTCACCCTTTCCCCTGTCCCCATGTGCCCCTGTCCCCTGCACCCTGTTTCCTGTCCCCCTGTGACCCTGTTCCCTTTTTCCCTGTCCACTGTCCCCTCTCCCTTGTCCCCCTAACCATGTGTCCCCTGTCCCGCTGTCCCATCCCCCTGTCACCTCTCTGCTGTCTCCCTGTGCCCCTATACCCCTGTGCAACTTTCCCCTGTCCACCCGTCCCCCTGTCCCCCTATTTCCCTGCGCCCCTGTGCCTTGTCCCCTGTGCCTGTCCCCTATCGCCCTGTCCCCCTGTCAACCTGTGCTCATGTCCCCCTGTCAACCTGTCCCCCTGTGCTCCTGTCCCCCTGTCCCCTGTCCCCCTTTGCCCCTGTCCCCCTATCTCCCTGTCCCCTGTCCCCTTGTCCTTGTCCCCCTGCCCCCGTCCCCTGTCCCCCGTCACTCTATCGCCCTGTCACCCTATTGCCCTGGTCCCCTGTCCCCATCCCCTGTGCCCCTGTGCCCCTGTGCCCCTGTCCATCTGTCCCCTGTCCCCCAGACCCATGTCCCCCTCTGCCCCTGTCCCCCAGTCCCCCGTCCCCCTGAGCCCCTGTTCCCCTGTCCCCGTCACCCTGTCCCACTGTCCCTCTGACCCGCTGTGCCCCTGTCCCCCTGTGCTCCTGTGCCCTTGACTCTCTGTAAACTGTCCCTCTGTGCCCCTGTCCCTCTGACCCCCTGTCCCCCTGCCCGCTGTCCCCTGTCTTCAGTCCCCCTGTGTCCCTGTCCTCCTGTCACTCTGTCCCCCTGTCCCTCTTACCTCCTTTCCCCCTGAACCCTGTGCCCATGTCCCCCTGTGACCGGTCCCCTTGTCCACTGTCCCCTTGTCCCCGTCTCCCTGTCCCCTTGTCCACTGTGCCCCTGTGCTCATGTCCCCCTGTGCCATTGTGCCCTGTCCCCCTGTCCCCCATCCCCCGTCCCCCTGTCCTCCTGACCCCCAGTACCCCTGTCCCCCTGTGCCCCTGTCCTCTCTCCCACTGTCCTTCTGTCCCCCTGTCCCCCTGAACCCTGTCCCCCTGTGCCCCTGTCCCCTTTCCCCTGTGCCTCTGTCCCCCTGTGCCATCTCCCCCTCACCTCCTGTCCCCCTGTGCCCCTGTCCCCTGTCCCCCTGTGCCTCTGTCCCCCTGTCCCCCTGTCCCCCTGTCTCGCTGTCTCTTGTCTTCTGTCACCCTATGCCCCCGTCCCCGTCACTCTGTCTCCCTGTCCCTCTTACCTCCGTTCCCCAAGTCCCCCTGTGCCCCTGTCTCTTGTTACCCTGTGCTCTGTCCCCTGTCCCCGTCTCCCTGTCTCACTGTCCCCGTCTCCCTGTCTCACTGTGACCCTGTGCCCGGTCCCCTGTCCCCCATCCCCCTGTCCCCCTCTCCCTCTGACCACCTGTCTCCCTGTTCCCATGTGCCCCTGTGCCCTGTCCCCTGTCCCACTGTGCCCCTGTCCCCTGTCCCACTGTGTCCCTGTGCCCCTGTCCCCTTTCCCCTGTCCCACATCCCCCTTTCCCCCTGTCCCCTCTCCCGCTCCCCCTCCCCATTTTCCCCCAGTACCCCCGTCCCCCTGTGCCCCTGTGCTCTCTCCCACTGTCCTTCTGTCCCCCTGTCCCCAGTACCCTGTCCCCCTGTCCCCCATCCCCCGTCCCCTATGCCTCTGTCCCCCTGTGCCATCTCCCCCTCACCTCCTGTCCCTCTGTGCCCCTGTCCCCTGTCCCTCTGACCCCCTGTCCCCCTGTCCCCCTATATCGCTGCATCCTGTCTTCTGTCACCCTATGCCCCCGTCCCCGTCACTCTGTCTCCCTGTCCCTCTTACCTCCGTTCCCCAAGTCACCCTGTGCCCCTGTCTCTTGTTACCCTGTGCTCTGTCCCCTGTCCCCGTCTCCCTGTCTCACTGTCCCCGTCTCCCTGTCCCACTGTGACCCTGTGCCCGGTCCCCTGTCCCCCATCCCCCTGTCCCCCTCTCCCTCTGACCACCTGTCTCCCTGTTCCCATGTGCCCCTGTGCCCTGTCCCCTGTCCCACTGTGCCCCTGTCCCCTGTCCCACTGTGACCCTGTGCCCCTGTCCCCTTTCCCCTGTCCCCCATCCCCCTGTACCCCGTGACCCCCCTCCCCATCCCCCTTTTCCCCCTGTGCCCCGTGTCCCCTGTACCCCTGTACCCCTGTACCCTGATCTCCTGTCCTCTGTCCCCATGTTTCCTGTCCCCCTGTCCTCGTTTCCTGTCCCCTGTCCCCCTATGTCTCCTCTCTCCTGTCCCCCTGTCCCAAGTCCCCCTTTCCCCTGTCCCAAGTCCCCCTTTCCCTCTTTCCCCTGTCCCAAGTCCCCCTGTGCCCCTGTCCCCTGCACCCTGTTTCCTGTCCCCCTGTGACCCTGTTCCCTTTTTCCCTGTCCACTGTCCCCTCTCCCTTGTCCCCCTAACCATGTGTCCCCTGTCCCGCTGTCCCATCCCCCTGTCACCTCTCTGCTGTCTCCCTGTGCCCCTGTACCCCTGTGCAACTTTCCCCTGTCCCCCTGTCCCCCTATTTCCCTGCGCCCCTGTGCCTTGTCCCCTGTGCCTGTCCCCTATCGCCCTGTCCCCCTGTCAACCTGTGCTCATGTCCCCCTGTCACTCTGTCCCCCTGTGCTCCTGTCCCCCTATCTCCCTGTCCCCTGTCCCCTTGTCCCTGTCCCCCTGCCCCTGTCCCCTGTCCCCCGTCACTCTATCGCCCTGTCACCCTATTGCCCTGGTCCCCTGTCCCCATCCCCTGTGCCCCTGTGCCCCTGTCCATCTGTCCCCTGTCCCCCAGACCCCCATGTCCCCCTCTGCCCCTGTCCCCCAGTCCCCCGTCCCCCTGAGCCCCTGTTCCCCTGTCCCCGTCACCCTGTCCCACTGTCCCTCTGACCCGCTGTGCCCCTGTCCCCCTGTGCTCCTGTGCCCCTGACTCTCTGTAAACTGTCCCTCTGTGCCCCTGTCCCTCTGACCCCCTGTCCCTCTGCCCGCTGTCCCCTGTCTTCAGTCCCCCTGTGTCCCTGTCCTCCTGTCACTCTGTCCCCCTGTCCCTCTTACCTCCTTTCCCCCTGAACCCTGTGCCCATGTCCCCCTGTGACCGGTCCCCTTGTCCACTGTCCCCTTGTCCCCGTCTCCCTGTCCCCTTGTCCACTGTGCCCCTGTGCCCATGTCCCCCTGTGCCATTGTGCCCTGTCCCCCTGTCCCCCATCCCCCGTCCCCCTGTCCTCCTGACCCCCAGTACCCCTGTCCCCCTGTGCCCCTGTCCTCTCTCCCACTGTCCTTCTGTCCCCCTGTCCCCAGTACCCTGTCCCCCTGTGCCCCATCCCCCGTCCCCTGTGCCTCTGTCCCCCTGTGCCATCTCCCCCTCACCTCCTGTCCCCCTCTGTGCCCCTGGCCCCTGTCCCTCTGACCCCCTGTCCCCCTGTCCCCCTGTCCCGCTGTCTCGCTGTCTCCTGTCTTCTGTCACCCTATGCCCCCGTCCCCGTCACTCTGTCTCCCTGTCCCTCTTACCTCCGTTCCCCAAGTCCCCCTGTGCCCCTGTCTCTTGTTACCCTGTGCTCTGTCCCCTGTCCCCGTCTCCCTGTCTCACTGTCCCCGTCTCCCTGTCCCACTGTGACCCTGTGCCCGGTCCCCTGTCCCCCATCCCCCTGTCCCCCTCTCCCTCAGACCACCTGTCTCCCTGTTCCCACTGTGCCCCTGTCCCCTGTCCCACTGTGTCCCTGTGCCCCTGTCCCCTTTCCCCTGTCCCCCATCCCCCTGTCCCCCTGTCCCCCCTCCCCCTCCCCCTTTTCCCCCTGTGCCCCGTGTCCCCTGTGCCCCGTCCTCCTGTGCCCCTGTCCCCCTGACCCCCTGTACCCCTGTACCCTGATCTCCTGTCCTCTGTCCCCATGTTTCCTGTCCCCCTGTCCTCGTTTATGTCCCCCTGTCCCCCTATGTCTCCTCTCTCCTGTCCCCCTGTCCCAAGTCCCCCTTTCCCCAGTCCCAAGTAGCCCTTTTCCCTGTCCCAAGTCCCCCTTTCCCTCTTTCCCCTGTCCCAAGTCCCCCTGTGCCCCTGTCCCCTGCACCCTGTTTCCTGTCCCCCTGTGACCCTGTTCCCTTTTTCCCTGTCCACTGTCCCCTCTCCCTTGTCCCCCTAACCATGTGTCCCCTGTCCCGCTGTCCCATCGCCCTGTCACGTCTTTGCTGTCTCCCTGTGCCCCTGTACCCCTGTGCAACTTTCCCCTGTCCCCCTGTCCCCCTATTTCCCTGTGCCCCTGTGCCTTGTCCCCTGTGCCTGTCCCCCTGAGCCCTGTCCCCCTGTCACCCTGTGCCCCCTGTCCCACTGTCCCACTGTCCCCCCGTGTCCCTGTCCCCCTGTGCCCCTGTGCCCTTGACTCTCTGTAAACTGTCCCTCTGTGCCCCTGTCCCTCTGACCCCCTGTCCCCCTGCCCGCTGTCCCCTGTCTTCAGTCCCCCTGTGTCCCTGTCACTCTGTCTCCCTGTACCTCTTACCTCCTTTCCCCCTGAACCCTGTGCCCATGTCCCCTGTGACCGGTCCCCTTGTCCACTGTCCCCTTGTCCCCGTCTCCCTGTCCCCTTGTCCACTGTGCCCCTTTACCCATGTCCCCCTGTGCCATTGTGCCCTGTCCCCCTGTCCCCCATCCCCCGTCCCCCTGTCCTCCTGACCCCCAGTACCCCTGTCCCCCTGTGCCCCTGTCCTCTCTCCCACTGTCCTTCTGTCCCCCTGTCCCCCTGAACCCTGTCCCCCTGTGCCCCTGTCCCCTTTCCCCTGTGCCTCTGTCCCCCTGTGCCATCTCCCCCTCACCTCCTGTCCCCCTGTCCCCCTGTCCCATGTCCCTCTGACCCCCTGTCCCCCTGTCCCCCCTGTCTCGCTGTCTCCTGTCTTCTGTCACCCTATGCCCCCGTCCCCGTCACTCTGTCTCCCTGTCCCTCTTACCTCCGTTCCCCAAGTCCCCCTGTGCCCCTGTCTCTTGTTACCCTGTGCTCTGTCCCCTGTCCCCGTCTCCCTGTCTCACTGTCCCCGTCTCCCTGTCCCACTGTGACCCTGTGCCTGGTCCCCTGTCCCCCATCCCCCTGTCCCCCTCTCCCTCTGACCACCTGTCTCCCTGTTCCCATGTGCCCCTGTGCCCCTGTCCCCTTTCCCCTGTCCCCCATCCCCCTGCCCCCTGTCCACTCTCCCCCTCCCCCTTTTCCCCCTGTGCCCCCGTGTCCCCTGTGCCCCGTCCTCCTGTGCCCCTGTCCCCCTGACCCCCTGTACCCCTGTACCCTGATCTCCTGTCCTCTGTCCCCATGTTTCCTGTCCCCTGTCCTCGTTTCCTGTGCCCCTGTCCCCTATGTCTCCTCTCTCCTGTCCCCCTGTCCCAAGTCCCCCCTTTCCCCTGTCCCAAGTCCCCCTTTCCCTCTTTCCCCTGTCCCAAGTCCCCCTGTGCCCCTGTCCCCTGCACCCTGTTTCCTGTCCCCCTGTGACCCTGTTCCCTTTTTCCCTGTCCACTGTCCCCTCTCCCTTGTCCCCCTAACCATGTGTCCCCTGTCCCGCTGTCCCATCCCCCTGTCACGTCTCTGCTGTCTCCCTGTGCCCCTGTACCCCTGTGCAACTTTCCCCTGTCCCCCTGTTCCCCTATTTCCCTGTGCCCCTGTGCCTTGTCCCCTGTGCCTGTCCCCTATCGCCCTGTCCCCCTGTCAACCTGTGCTCATGTCCCCCTGTCACTCTGTCCCCCTGTCCCCTGTCCCCCTTTGCTCCTGTCCCCCCTATCTCCCTGTCCCCTGTCCCCTTGTCCCTGTCCCCCTGCCCCCATCCCCTGTCCCCCGTCACTCTATCGCCCTGTCACCCTATTGCCCTGGTCCCCTGTCCCCATCCCCTGTGCCCCTGTGCCCCTGTCCATCTGTCCCCTGTCCCCCAGACCCATGTCCCCCTCTGCCCCTGTCCCCCAGTCCCCCGTCCCCCTGAACCCCTGTTCCCCTGTCCCCGTCACCCTGTCCCACTGTCCCTCTGACCCGCTGTGCCCCTGTCCCCCTGTGCTCCTGTGCCCCTGACTCTCTGTAAACTGTCCCTCTGTGCCCCTGTCCCTCTGTGCCCCCTGTCCCCCTGCCCGCTGTCCCCTGTCTTCAGTCCCCCTGTTGTCCCTGTCCTCCTGTCACTCTGTCCCCCCTGTCCCTCTTACCTCCTTTCCCCCTGAACCCTGTGCCCATGTCCCCCTGTGACCGGTCCCCTTGTCCACTGTCCCCTTGTCCCCGTCTCCCTGTCCCTTTGTCCACTGTGCCCCTGTACCCATGTCCCCCTGTGCCATTGTGCCCTGTCCCCCTGTCCCCCATCCCCCGTCCCCCTGTCCTCCTGACCCCCAGTACCCCTGTCCCCCTGTGCCCCCTGTCCTCTCTCCCACTGTCCTTCTGTCCCCCCTGTCCCCCTGAACCCTGTCCCCCCTGTGCCCCTGTCCCCTTTCCCCTGTGCCTCTTTCCCCCTGTGCCATCTCCCCCTCACCTCCTGTCCCCCTGTGCCCCTGTCCCCTGTCCCTCTGACCCCCCTGTCCCCCTGTCCCCCTGTCTCGCTGTCTCCTGTCTTCTGTCACCCCTATGCCCCCGTCCCCGTCACTCTGTCTCCCTGTCCCTCTTACCTCCGTTCCCCAAGTCCCCCTGTGCCCCTGTCTCTTGTTACCCTGTGCTCTGTCCCCTGTCCCCGTCTCCCTGTCTCACTGTGACCCCTGTGCCCGGTCCCCTGTCCCCCATCCCCCTGTCCCCCTCTCCCTCAGACCACCTGTCTCCCTGTTCCATGTGCCCCTGTGCCCCTGTCCCCTGTCCCACTGTGCCCCTGTCCCCTGTCCCACTGTGTCCCTGTGCCCCTGTCCCCGTTTCCCCTGTCCCCATCCCCCTGTCCCCCTGTCCCCCCTCCCCCTCCCCCTTTTCCCCCTGTGCCCCGTGTCCCCTGTGCCCCGTCCTCCTGTGCCCCTGTCCCCCTGACCCCCTGTACCCCTGTACCCTGATCTCCTGTCCTCTGTCCCCATGTTTCCTGTCCCCTTGTCCTCGTTTCCTGTCCCCCTGTCCCCCTATGTCTCCTCTCTCCTGTCCCCCTGTCCCAAGTCCCCCTTTCCCCTGTCCCAAGTCCCCCTTTCCCTTGTCCCTATTCCCCCTTTCCCCTGTACCCTGTCCCCCTGTGCCCCTGTCCACTGCACCCTGTTTCCTGTCCCCCTGTGACCCTGTTCCCTTTTTCCCTATCCACTGTCCCCTCTCCCTTGTCCCCCTAAACATATGTCCCCTGTCCTGCTGTCCCATCCCCCTGTCACCTCTCTGCTGTCTCCCTGTGCCCCTGTACCCCTGTGCAACTTTCCCCTGTCACCCTGTCCCCCTTTTTCCCTGTGCCCCCTGTGCCCCTGTGCCTTGTCCCCTGTGCCTGTCCCCTATCGCCCTGTCCCCCCTGTCAACCTGTGCTCATGTCCCCCTGTCACTCTGTCCCCCTGTGCTCCTGTCCCCCTGTCCCCTGTCCCCCTTTGCCCCTGTCCCCCTATCTCCCTGTCCCCTGTCCCCTTGTCCCTGTCCCCCCTGCCCCCTGTCCCCTGTGCCCCGTCACTCTATCGCCCTGTCACCCTATTGCCCTGGTCCCCCTGTCCCCATCCCCTGTGCCCCTGTGCCCCTGTCCATCTGTCCCCTGTCCCCCCAGACCCATGTCCCCCTCTGCCCCTGTCCCCCAGTCCCCCCATCCCCCTGAGCCCCTGTTCCCCTGTCCCCCGTCACCCTGTCCCCACTGTCCCTCTGACCCGCTGTGCCCCTGTCCCCCTGTGCCCCTGTCTCTCTGTAAACTGTCCCTCTGTGCCCCTGTCCCTCTGACCCCCTGTCCCCCTGCCCGCTGTCCCCTGTCTTCAGTCCCCCTGTGTCCCTGTCCTCCTTTCACTCTGTCCCCCTGTCCCTCTTACCTCCTTTCCCCCCTGAGCCCTGTGCCCATGTCCCCCTGTGACCGGTCCCCTTGTCCACTGTCCCCTTGTCCCCGTCTCCCTGTCCCCTTGTCCCACTGTGCCCCTGTACCCATGTCCCCCTGTGCCATTGTGCCCTGTCCCCCTGTCCCCCATCCCCCGTCCCCCCTGTCCTCCTGACCCCCAGTACCCCTGTCCCCCTGTGCCCCTGTCCTCTCTCCCACTGTCCTTCTGTCCCCCTGTCCCCCTGAACCCTGTCCCCCTGTGCCCCCTGTCCCCTTTCCCCTGTGCCTCTGTCCCCCTGTGCCATCTCCCCCTCACCTCCTGTCCCCCTGTGCCCCTGTCCCATGTCCCTCTGACCCCCTGTCCCCCTGTCCCCCCTGTCTCGCTGTCTCCTGTCTTCTGTCACCCTATGCCCCCGTCCCCGTCACTCTGTCTCCCTGTTCCTCTTACCTCCGTTCCCCCAGTCCCCCTGTGCCCCTGTCTCTTGTTACCCTTTGCTCTGTCCCCTGTCCCCGTCTCCGTGTCTCACTGTCCCCGTCTCCCTGTCCCACTGTGACCCTGTGCCTGGTCCCCTGTCCCCCATCCCCCTGTCCCCCTCTCCCTCTGACCACCTGTCTCCCTGTTCCCATGTGCCCCTGTGCCCCTGTCCCCTTTCCCCTGTCCCCCATCCCCCTGCCCCCTGTCCACTCTCCCCCCTCCCCCTTTTCCCCCTGTGCCCCGTGTCCCCTGTGCCCCGTCCTCCTGTGCCCCTGTCCCCCTGACCCCCTGTACCCCTGTACCCTGATCTCCTGTCCTCTGTCCCCCATGTTTCCTGTCCCCCTGTCCTCGTTTCCTGTGCCCCTGTCCCCCTATGTCTCCTCTCTCCTGTCCCCCTGTCCCAAGTCCCCCTTTCCCCTGTCCCAAGTCCCCCTTTCCCTCTTTCCCCTGTCCCAAGTCCCCCCTGTGCCCCTGTCCCCTGCACCCTGTTTCCTGTCCCCCTGTGACCCTGTTCCCTTTTTCCCTATCCACTGTCCCTCTCCCTTGTCCCCCTAACCATGTGTCCCCTGTCCCCGCTGTCCCATCCCCCTGTCACGTCTCTGCTGTCTCCCTGTGCCCCTGTACCCCTGTGCAACTTTCCCCCTGTCCCCCTGTTCCCCTATTTCCCTGTGCCCCTGTGCCTTGTCCCCTGTGCCTGTCCCCTATCGCCCTGTCCCCCTGTCAACCTGTGCTCATGTCCCCCTGTCACTCTGTCCCCCTGTCCCCTGTCCCCCTTTGCCCCTGTCCCCCTATCTCCCTGTCCCCTGTCCCCTTGTCCCTGTCCCCCTGCCCCCACCCCCTGTCCCCCGTCACTCTATCGCCCTGTCACCCTATTGCCCTGGTCCCCTGTCCCCATCCCCTGTGCCCCTGTGCCCCTGTCCATCTGTCCCCTGTCCCCCAGACCCATGTCCCCCTCTGCCCCTGTCCCCCATCCCCCGTCCCCCTGAGCCCCTGTTCCCCTGTCCCCCGTCACCCTGTCCCCACTGTCCCTCTGACCCGCTGTGCCCCTGTCCCCCTGTGCTCCTGTGCCCCTGACTCTCTGTAAACTGTCCCTCTGTGCCCCTGTCCCTCTGTGCCCCTGTCCCCCTGCCCGCTGTCCCCTGTCCCCTGTCCCCCCTGTGGTCCCTGTCCTCCTGTCACTCTGTCCCCCTGTCCCTCTTACCTCCTTTCCCCCTGAACCCTGTGCCCATGTCCCCCTGTGACCGGTCCCCCTTGTCCACTGTCCCCTTGTCCCCGTCTCCCGTCCCTGTCCCTTTGTCCACTGTGCCCCTGTACCCATGTCCCCCTGTGCCATTGTGCCCTGTCCCCCTGTCCCCCATCCCCCGTCCCCCCTGTCCTCCTGACCCCCAGTACCCCTGTCCCCCTGTGCCCCTGTCCTCTCTTCCACTGTCCTTCTGTCCCCCTGTCCCCCTGAACCCTGTCCCCCTGTGCCCCTGTCCCCTTTCCCCTGTGCCTCTTTCCCCCTGTGCCATCTCCCCCTCACCTCCTGTCCCCCCTGTGCCCCTGTCCCCCTGTCCCTCTGACCCCCCTGTCCCCCTGTCCCCCTGTCTCGCTGTCTCCTGTCTTCTGTCACCCTATGCCCCCGTCCCCGTCACTCTGTCTCCCTGTCCCTCTTACCTCCGTTCCCCAAGTCCCCCTGTGCCCCCTGTCTCTTGTTACCCTGTCTCTGTCCCCTGTCCCCGTCTCCCTGTCTCACTGTGACCCTGTGCCCGGTCCCCTGTCCCCCATCCCCCTGTCCCCCTCTCCCTCAGACCACCTGTCTCCCTGTTCCCATGTGCCCCTGTGCCCTGTCCCCTGTCCCACTGTGCCCCTGTCCCCTGTCCCACTGTGTCCCTGTGCCCCTGTCCCGTTTCCCCTGTCCCATCCCCCTGTCCCCCTGTCCCCCCCTCCCCCTCCCCCTTTTCCCCCCTGTGCCCCGTGTCCCCTGTGCCCCGTCCTCCTGTGCCCCTGTCCCCCTGACCCCCTGTACCCCTGTACCCTGATCTCCTGTCCTCTGTCCCCATGTTTCCTGTCCCCCTGTCCTCGTTTCCTGTCCCCCTGTCCCCCTATGTCTCCTCTTTCCTGTCCCCCCTGTCCCAAGTCCCCCTTTCCCCTGTCCCAAGTCCCCCCTTTCCCCCTGTCCCAAGTCCCCCTGTGCCCCTGTCCCCTGTCCCCCTGTGCCCCTGTCCCCTGCACCCTGTTTCCTGTCCCCCTGTGACCCTGTTCCCTTTTTCCCTATCCACTGTCCCCCTCTCCCTTGTCCCCCTAACCATGTGTCCCCTGTCCTGCTGTCCCATCCCCCTGTCACCTCTCTGCTGTCTCCCTCTGCCCCTGTACCCCTGTGCAACTTTCCCCTGTCACCCTGTCCCCCTTTTTCCCTGTGCCCCTGTGCCCCTGTGCCTTGTCCCCTGTGCCTGTCCCCCTATCGCCCTGTCCCCCCTGTCAACCTGTGCTCATGTCCCCCTGTCACTCTGTCCCCCTGTGCTCCTGTCCCCCTGTCCCCTGTCCCCCTTTGCCCCTGTCCCCCTATCTCCCCTGTCCCCTGTCCCCTTGTCCCTGTCCCCCTGCCCCCGTCCCCTGTCCCCCGTCACTCTATCGCCCTGTCACCCTATTGCCCTGGTCCCCCTGTCCCCATCCCCTGTACCCCTGTGCCCCTGTCCATCTGTCCCCTGTCCCCCAGACCCATGTCCCCCTCCTGCCCCTGTCCCCCAGTCCCCCATCCCCCCTGAGCCCCTGTTCCCCTGTCCTCGTCACCCTGTCCCACTGTCCCTCTGACCCCGCTGTGCCCCTGTCCCCCTGTGCCCCTGTCTCTCTGTAAACTGTCCCTCTGTGCCCCTGTCCCTCTGACCCCCTGTACCCCTGTCCCCCTGTCCCCCTGTCTCGCTGCCTCCTGTCACTTTGTCACCCTATGCCCCCCGTCCCCGTCACTCTGTCTCCCTGTCCCTCTTACCTCCCGTTCCCCCAGTCCCCCTGTGCCCCTGTCTCTTGTTACCCCCTGTGTTCTGTCCCCTGTCCCCGTCTCCCTGTCTCACTGTCCCCCGTCTCCCTGTCCCACTGTGACCCTGTGCCCGGTCCCCTGTCCCCCATCCCCCTGTCCCCCCTCTCCCTCTGACCACCTGTCTCCCTGTTCCCATGTGCCCCTGTGCCCTGTCCCCTGTCCCACTGTGCCCCTGTCCCCTGTCCCTCTGTGCCCCTGTCCCCTTTCCCCTGTCCCC